>NW_015547722.1:221902-225456 GCF_001515605.1 Sinocyclocheilus anshuiensis
CCGCTGAGAAACATGATCAAAGTGCTCTAATTATTGGCGATTCTATTGTACGGAACGTGAAAATAGAGACACCAGCCATTATAGTCCAATGTTTACCGGGAGCCAGAGTGCCTGACATCTTGGCAAATTTAAAAGTGCTGGCTAATGCTAAACGTAAATTCAGTAAGATTGTTATTCACGCCAGCGCTAATGATGTTCGACTTCACCAGTTGGAGATCACTAAAAATAACATTAAAGAAGTGTGTGAACTTGCAAGTACAATGTCAGACACTGTAATATGCTCTGGTCCCCTCCCTGCTTACCGTGGTGACGAGATACATAGCAGACTGTCGTCACTCAATGGCTGGATGTCTATGTGGTGCCCGCAGAATAACATAGGTTTCATAGACAATTGGACGAGTTTTTGGGGCAGACCTGACCTGTTGAAAAGAGATGGTCTTCATCCCTCCTGGGGTGGTGCTGCTCTTCTCTCTAGAAATATGGCACATAGTCTTAGAGTTTGCACTTGACTAACTGGGGCCCAGGTCAGGAAGCAGACAGACTGGCTAACCCGACCATCTGCTAGCCGCCTCACGTCACAGAAATCAGTTCATTCTCAGCACACAGAGACTCTTTCACCTAGATATCACACTATAGAGACTGTATCTGTTCCCCGAACTAGAAAATACCAAAAATGTCCAAACCAATTTAAGAGTAACAATTTAACTGATGTTCAACAAATAAAAAAAATATATAATACAGAGAAACAAATTATAAAGCTTGGATTATTTAATATCAGGTCCCTTTCTACGAAAGCGATTTTTGTAAATTATATGATCACTGATCATAACCTAGATGTGATCTGTTTGACAGAAACCTGGATAAAACCAGATGATTACATTATTTTAAATGAGTCTACCCCACAAGATTACTATTATAAACATGAGCTGCATCCAAAAGGTAAAGGGGGAGGTGTTGCTATAACTATATATAGGTGTTGTATAACTCGTTTGAAGTAATGGTGCTTCATACAACATTATCCAAAGAAACAAGTGTTAATGATAAATCCCGTGATGTTTGTACTGGCTACTGTATACAGGCCACCATACAGATTTTATTAAGGTTTTTCATTTTGGTATGTTTCGCCGCGCCGTGAAGAAATATAGAGCTGAGTATCATCAGCATTAACAGTGAAAGCTAACACCGTGTTTCCTGATGATATCTCCCAGAGTTAACATATAAAGCATGAAGAGTAACCGCCCTAGTACTGAGCCTTGAGGTACTCCATACTGCACTTGTGGTCGATATGATACCTCTTCATTCACTGCTACGAATTGATGGCGGTCAGATAAGTACGATTTGAACCATGCTAATGCAACATTATTTTAAATGAGTCTACCCCCCCCAAGATTACTGTTATAAACATGAGCTGCGTCCAAAAGGTAAAGTGGGAGGTGTTGCTACAATTTATAACAATATTTTCAGTATTTCTCAGAGGGTGGGCTTCAACTATAACTCGTTTGAAGTAATGGTGCTTCATATAACATTATCCAAAGAAACAAGTGTTAATGATAAATCCCGTGATGTTTGTACTGGCTACTGTATACAGGCCACCATACAGATTTTATTAAAGAATTTGCTGATTGCTGAGTTAGTGCTGGCTGCAGATAAAGTCTTAATTGTTGGTGATTTTAATATCCATGTTGATAATGATAAAGATGCATTGGGATCAGCATTCATAGACATTCTGAACTCTATTGGGAGTCTAAATCCTGAATGGAAATCCTCACAAATTCAATTTTTCTCTAAGAAGGAATATAATTGTGAGGATACTACCTTTTCTAGTATCTTGGACAGAAAAGGGAGATTTGGGTTTGGTCTGTAATTAACTAGATCTTTGGGCTCAAGTTGTGTTTTTTTAATGAGAGGCTTAATAACAGCCAGTTTGAAGGTTTTGGGGACATATCCTAATGACAATGACGAATTAATAATAGTCAGAAGAGGATCTATGACTTCTGGAAGCACCTCTATGAAATTGTGGACTACAGAGTTCAAGAAACACCACTTTGCTCTATCAGAGCTGTGCTGTGAGTTTAGGACTAAAATTAAAGTATTTTTTCCCCCCTCCAAATTTCCAATTTACATGGACACCATAACATTTGTGTTGTTGTTGTTATTTCTTGTTTTTATATTTCGACTATTATCTGATAGACTGCATAATCTATTCTTAATGGACTCTTATTAGAATTGTATGTCTTAAAGTACAATTTTAAAACAATTTATGTATACAATTTATTTACAGATTCATAACTGTGGGGAGGAACAAAATTTGCTCTTCTCCAGTAGAAGACTGGGTCCAGGATTACATACAGAACTTGAACAGAAGGAAAAAAAAAACAATAGACAAGAGAGAGTTTGCCATCAAAATAATAAAAGACTCCAACACCAATAATTACTTCTGTCTAAAGAAGGAACAATCTAAATACTTTTGCTTCAAACAGCCTTAAAACATCTGTTGGAAAAGCTTGGCCAACTTTTTATGCCTGTATACTGATAATACCAGGATAACTAAACAACTTCTAAGTCTAATAAACGAATAAGGTGATGCTAGTGAAAAATCAGCACTGTGGTTTCAATCACATTGTCATATTTGTATTCATGTTTTGTGCGATGACTTCTATTTTGTGTATTGCCTTTTCTTAATTTACTTAATTTAAAATCAATGTAAGTATCCAAAAATAATTTAACTAGTAACACAAAATCTTAGGCTGATGATACAAGGGCCAACTTTTTTTGAGCAATGTTGCTTGGGCACTTTCCCATTGAGAATGGGTAACAAATACTTTAGATCGGTCATGGGCCCTGTGTCTCACCTGGTTGCCCATTGACAGCAACATTGCTCAAAAAGTTGCCCAGTCTATCATCAGCCTTATTAATTCATATTACTTTGTGTATAGACGTATGTATGATGCTATTAGTGTATATAGTGTCAGTCTTAGAGTTGATTCACGACACTTTGCTGCGCCACAAACGGGATTTTGGATGACGAAATACGCATGGACCAATCACTGAATAGATTTCGTTATTTAAGAATATTCTCCGATAAATTCACATTGAATGGTTAAATTCCTAGTAGGAGTTTACATTCAACACACCTTTGACAATAAATAATTTTCAAGAGAATACATTATGGTAAGGAAACGAATCGTCATCACAACCTTCAATTTAGGGTTGTGCCGGTAGACGAGAGTATCGTGTATCAACGATAGTCAGAGATCACCAGATGAGCCCTGCAATATGCTTGTTGCTGATTCCTTTGATGACAGCAAGATGATTATTATTATTATCCGTCAAAAATATAGGTGCCTATCTTTAGTGATGCAGTGCGTAGAGTCGCTTCAGAAACTTGCCGCAGCGCGGCTGGTGAGTAGCCATGATCAGCTCAGGTGGCCGTGTCGGAGCCATAACGCACCACAGACGTGTGCAGTGTAAATAAGGAGTAAGAGATTTATTCATGAAACAGTGTAGGTAGCTTCACTGATTATAACGGGAGTGTTTTTAAAGAGCATATAATA
>NW_015547722.1:225906-226822 GCF_001515605.1 Sinocyclocheilus anshuiensis
AAACATTTCAAGACCATTCTTCCTCTCCTGAAAGATTTGCGCACGTCTCTGTCTCCTCAGCGCCATCACAAGCCCCTACTGGCAACTCCTAACCACTTGAGAGACCTCTCGAGCTGTCTTCAATAACTGTGAGAGTAAGAGTGATTCTTAGATTTAAGAAATTTGATAACTTGCTTTTATAATTAATTCTCAGCACTTAAGACTAAAATGGCACTTTGAGAAGCTTGATAAATACGGGCCCAGATCATTATCTAGTCTTGTGTAAACTCCATATAGCTAAAACTGTAAATTCTACTCCTTGTAACAAGTATGGTAGAACCATCACTTCTACCACAAAAGACTGCTTTGTAAGTAATCTTCCTGATTTATCTCAATTCCTACAAAACTAGAGGTATTTCGTGTTGCATGGCGGGAAAGTACCCTATCCTACCCTATCCTTAGTGATGAATCTACACAGACCTATCCTACAAAAAAAAAGCATTAAAAACTGCTAGATCTGATTACTTTTCATCTCTTTTAGAAGAAAATAAACATAACCCCAGGTATTTATTCAATACAGTAGCTAAATTAATGAAAAAATAAAGCACTAACAGGTGTTGACATTTCCCAACAGCACAGCAGTAATGACTTTATGAACTACTTTACTTCCAAGATCGATACTTTTAGAGATAAAATTGTAACCATGCAGCCATCAGCTACAGTATCGCATCAGATGCACTATAGATCCCCTGAGGAACAATTCTACTCATTCTCTACTTTAGGGGAGGAAGAATTGTATAAACTTGTTAAATAATCTAAACCAACAACATATATGTTAGACCCTATTCCATCTAAGCTCCTAAAAGAGGTGCTTCCAGAAGTCATAGATCCTCTTCTGGAAGCACCTCTTTTAGGAGCTTAGATGGAATAGGGTCTA
>NW_015547722.1:226974-260670 GCF_001515605.1 Sinocyclocheilus anshuiensis
AGAGGTGCTTCCAGAAGTCATAGATCCTCTTCTGACTATTATTAATTCGTCATTGTCATTAGGATATGTCCCCAAAACCTTCAAACTGGCTGTTATTATGCCTCTCATTAAAAAACCACAACTTGACCCCAAAAATCTAGTTAATCCAATCTCGAATCTCCCTTTTCTGTCAAAGATGCTAGAAAAGATAGTATCCTCACAATTACATTCCTTCTTAGGGAAAAATGGTATGTGTGAGGATTTCCAGTCAGGATTTAGACCGTATTATAGTACTGAGACTGCTCTCATTAGAGTTACAAATGACCTGCTCTTATCATCTGTTCATGGTTGTATCTCTCTATTAGTGCTACTGGATCTTAGCGTTGCGTTCAACACTATCGAGCACAACATTCTTTTGAATAGATTAGAAAACTTCGTTGGCATTAGTGGAAGTGCATTAGCATGGTTCAATTCGTACTTATCTGACCGCCATCAATTCGTAGCAGTGAATGAAGAGATACCTTATCGATCACAAGTGCAGTATGGAGTACCTCAAGGCTCAGTACTAGGGCCATTACTTTTCACGCTTTACATGTTACCCCTGGGAGATATCATCAGGAAACACGGTGCTAGCTTTCACTGTTATGCTGATGACACTCAGCTCTATATTTCTATATTTCTTTGCGGCCCGGCGAAACATACTAATATGAAAAACTAACGGAATGCATAGTCGATATAAAAAACTGGATGGCGAGTAATTTCTTGCTGGTAAATTCTGAAAAAACAGGTGTTAATTATCTCCTTAATTAATTAATTAATTGTCAGTATTAATTGTCTCCTAGACGGCCATCGGGACAAGAACACGGGAACCAGATGAGCCCTCTGCACAATCTAAATTTTCTGCAGCATGGATCAACCTGCTGGTTAGTCTGGCCGGAGGAGAACTGGCCCCCCGACTGAACCTAAAGCCTCTGCATGTAATGACCTAGAACACTGTCTAACACTTTATGGCCGCTCTGACAATTCTTCATCATCAGTTAGGAACTGAAGGTGTGCTAATTGATAGCAATCTTTCCATTGAAAGCCACGTTTCTAGCATTTGTAACACTGCATTTTTCCATCTCAAAAATATATCTAAATTGCGAACTATGCTCTCAATGTCAAATGCAGAAACATTAATTCATACGTTCATGACCTCAAGGTTAGATTATTGTAATGCTTTTTTGGGTGGTTGTTCTGCACGCTTAATAAACAAACTCCAGCTGGTCCAAAATGCAGCAGCTAAAGTTCTTACTAGAACCAGGAAGTATGACCATATTAGCTCGGTTCTGTCAACACTGCACTGGCTCCCTATTAAACATCATATAGATTTTAAAATCCTGCTAATTACTTATAAAGCTCTGAATGGTTTAGCACCTCAGTACTTGAGCAAGCTCTTATCGTATTATAGTCCTCCACGTCCACTGCGCTCTCAAAACTCTGGCAATTTGATAATACCTAGAATATCAAAATAAACTGCGGGCGGCAGATCCTTTTCCTATTTAGCGCCCAAACTCTGGAATAATCTACCTAGCACTGTTCGGTAGGCAGACACACTCTGTCAGTTTAAATCTAAATTAAAGACCCATCTCTTTAACCTGGCTTACACATAACACACTTACACATTTCTATTACTCATATCCGTTAAAGGATCATTAAGCTGCATTAATTAGGTCAGCCGGAACTGGAAACACTTCCAATAACACACAATGTACTTGTTACATCATAAGAAGAATGGCATCTACGCTAATATTAGTCTGTTTCTTCTGTTTCCGAGGTCACCGTAGCCACCAGATCCAGTCTGTATCCAGATCAGATGGTCACTGCAGTCACCCGGATCCAGTCCGTATCCAGCCCAGATGGTGTATCAGCACCTAGAGACGACCTCTACAGTCCTGAATTTCAGCGAAGACCAGGGGCCTCATTTATAAAATATGCGTACGCACAGATTTGATCTTAGAGTATGCGTACGCTAAAAACCATGGCAACGTTCATATTTATAAAAACGGTCTTTGATGTGGAAAAGTACTTACCGCCATGTCAGGGTCTGAGCAGGCGTACGCACTTTTCCTTGTGGCAAAGTCGGAGTACTGCAGCTATTTAAACATCTAAGCTGCAATAATAATAATAAAAGTACGTGCAAGCACCGAATTCATCATAAACAACAAAGATGCAGTGTAAGAGATTAATTGTGCAGTGTAGTCAGATTTTTTATTATCGGGAGTTTTAGTGAGATTAAACTGACCTTTTTAATAGCCTAATGTTGAGAGTTCTTTACTCGCTTTCTGTACACAGTTTATTCCATGTTTTTTTATTATTATTATTTTATTTTACAAGAGAACTTGCGAAGTCTTGATTTACTACTAATGCATAAAATAGGGGAAAAAAATGCATAAACGCATCTCTGACTGTTTTGTCTGTGTAGCCTATAAGAATAGGCCTATGTCGTGCAATAACGGTTTTAATATATTCTATTCAATAACATTGTTAACTGTTTTTATTTATAACATCTGCTGCTTTGCTTCTGTGAAAATGAATAGAAATTCGGATAATGGCATGTGCTCTTTTATATGGTAATGATATTAATTAGGGGGCGTTTAAAAGGCGGAGATCTGACACCATTCAGCTGCGCACAATTTCAAGATCATTTGCGATTTATAAATGCCACATCTGTTTTTGTGAGCACGTTCATTTTCTCTGAATCGCACTTATGCACTTTTTAGAAATTTTCTTAGAACAAATTTAGGACGGTTTATACGCAACATTTTATAAATGAGGCCCCTGGACAACTAGATGAGCCCCAGAGACAGATTCCCATTAAAGACCTTGTCTCCTTGACGGCCATCGGGACAAGACCACGGGAACCAGATGAGCCCTCTGCACAATCTAACTTTTCTGCAGCATGGATCAACTTGCTGGTTTGTCTGACCGGAGGAGAACTGGCCCCCCAACTGAGCCTGGTTTCTCCCAAGGTTTTTTTTTCCATTCTGTTACCGATGGAGTTTTGGTTCCATGCCGCTGTCGCCTCTGGCTTGCTTAGTTGGGGACACTTATTTTCCAGCAATATCATCAACTTGATTGCACAGATACTATTTAAACTGAACTGAGCTGGATGATGACATCACTGAATTCAATGATGAACTGCCCATTCTCAAGCATAGAAATTCGGATAATGGCATGTGCTCTTTTATATGGTAATGATATTAATTAGGGGGCGTTTAAAAGGCGGAGATCTGACACCATTCAGCTGCGCACAATTTCAAGATCATTTGCGATTTATAAATGCCACATCTGTTTTTGTGAGCACGTTCATTTTCTCTGAATCGCACTTATGCACTTTTTAGAAATTTTCTTAGAACAAATTTAGGACGGTTTATACGCAACATTTTATAAATGAGGCCCCTGGACAACTAGATGAGCCCCAGAGACAGATTCCCATTAAAGACCTTGTCTCCTTGACGGCCATCGGGACAAGACCACGGGAACCAGATGAGCCCTCTGCACAATCTAACTTTTCTGCAGCATGGATCAACTTGCTGGTTTGTCTGACCGGAGGAGAACTGGCCCCCCAACTGAGCCTGGTTTCTCCCAAGGTTTTTTTTTCCATTCTGTCACCGATGGAGTAAAAGAGTCCAATTTAATTGCATTTTCACAAGCTGAACAAATCTTACATGGGAAGAAGCCAGTGGAATGATCCGAAGTCACATATTTGTTCTCCTTAATGAAGGTATTAGAACTGACTAAATGATCTCTTATGTTGCATCCCCTATAAAAAAAGTGAAAGTGACGTGACGTGGCCAAGTATGGTTACCCATACTAGGAATTAGTGCTCTGCATTTAACCCATCCTAAGTGCACACACACAGCAGTGAACACACACACACCGTGAACACACACCCGGAGCAGTGGGCAGCCCTTTATGCTGCGGCGCCCGGAGAGCAGTTGGGGGTTCGGTGACTTGCTCAAGGGCACCTCAGTCGTGGTATTGAAGGTGGAAGAGAGCACTGTACATTCACTCCCCCCACCTACAATTCCTGCCGGACCGGAGACTCGAACTCACAACCTTTGGGTTACGAGTCCGACTCTTTAACCATTAGGCCACGACTTCCCCAAAATATATGAGACTTCCCCTAATATGAGAAAAGGGGAGGCTCCTTGAAGATTATATCTCCGATGTCATCGGCTCTCAGAACATGCCAATGTTTATTGATGATAGACTTGATTGCCTGACTGTGAACGCAGCATGAAGATTATCGGTATGAGCACGTAGAACGGACTGACGAATAAAGTCTGCTTTTGTTCCAAATTGGTCAATCATAGCGTTCTTATGGAGATGATGTGATTACTCTGAGCTATTTACAAAGCTCCGCTGCTTTTTTCTATTAGTTTTTCCATGTAAATATGCACTAGATGGGTATCATTGATCATTGTCCCTCATCTCGCAGCTTTTTCAACGTGTTGCGCGTGAGACCCAGCCTTCTTTTCCATTCATCAGGACTCTACTATTGGATACAATAATGCGTGTCTCGTGTTTATAAGAGCTAAAATGCATTCTTTTGGATCACCCCCTTATGCCTGTCACTCAGACATCAAAAATGTTGTCAAATTGGACAGGTAGTGAACCTAAGCACTTCTACTCATGCAGGTAAATGAAGACAACGGCACAGCTTTTAAAGATGACTGACATCACAGAATTTATGGCATTTTGGTGCTGATGTGTGAATGGACTCTTACAGGCAAAAAGCCAGAATGTTGTTGCCTGTGTGAACAGCATATTTGTGTATTTACTGGTAAAGTCATACTAGTAATTTTATGGTAATTTACCGGGATTGCTGTGTGAAAAGGGCTAGTGTCAGCTTCTGTGTCATCAGCAAGTGCTCTGTGTGAAATTGTGTCAAGTTTATGTTGTTTGTCCTGTGCCATTGCACAATTCAGTTACAAACATGTTATGGTGTGAAAACAGTAAATTAGGTAATGTGTTATTCCCTGTCTGTGTGAGGGACACACATGATTTATGTGTTATTTGTCTGGCAGCGGAGCATGAGTGAGTGGCTGTCACTGTGAACGCTTCGCTTCCGCCTGGCGTTCTTTGAGGAGCTACTTTCTAGAGAGAAAAAGGTTTTCCTGCGACCAAGAAATTGTTTTTGCCTGCAACCAAGCAAGTCAAGTCAAGTCACCTTTATTTATATAGCGCTTTTAACAATACAGATTGTGTCAAAGCAACTGAACAGCATTAATTAGGAAAATCGTGTGTCAATTATGCAAAATGACAATAGTAAACACTCAATTTTCAGTTAAATGCAGTTCATCATTGAATTCAGTGATGTCATCATCCAGCTCAGTTCAGTTAAAATAGTATTTGTGCAATCAAGTCGACGATATCGCTGGAAATTAGGTGTTTAATTTAAGTAAGCTTTAAGCAAGTGGGTAGCCTTCTAAAGCCTTCTTGTCAAGGGTATCCCTTCAAGACATTTGAGATGTGGCAGGTTAGTCCTTTTCGCTGACATTTGTCAAATTTTATAACTTAGGCCGGGGCTCTGCACCAGGTTCTCAGGTTCTGCTGTCTTAGTTGTGCTCGCATGATTTCACATTAGACAGTTAAGTATGGCAAAGTAGGTATTATCATTCCCATAGCATCGTTATTTTCAGATGCAACACAAGTTCCCTCGAAAGGGAACATCTCAGGTTAAAACTGTAACCATGGTTCCCTGAGAAGGCAATGAGACTCTGAATTGTTCTGCCATACTTCCTGCATTCATGTGATCGACTTGCTTCAACCTATCAGAAGCTAACACTGTTTGTTCCGGATGTGCTTTTAAGCTTCCTGGTCCTGCTTTTTTCTTTCTTTCTTTTTTTTTTGGAAACAAAGAAAGGCTTTTTTTGGTTATCACCAAAACTCTTGTTTTTTTTTCCAAATCATTAGACCATTATGTCTTCTCAGAAGGCTGTCTAAAATTAGCCTCTGGAGGTAACATTTTATACAAACTCTGTGTATGAAGTCACTGGCTGATTGAGTAACAAGTATACTATCTGTACTAAATAGTATTTTGAACTTAGAATTAGTAAGTAATTTAGCCATTTTGAATCAAAGTAAAAAAAAAAAAGTATAGCATACAATATCCTTCAAGAATATCTTTAAAAATATTCCTATCATGACAACTCTCAGATATGACAATGTTAATGTATTTGGTCTTTGCTGTAGTTGTAGATTATTGCTGCTGCTGCTGCAAGCAAGTATGGGACATTGCTACTGCCAATACATACGCCTATATGGTTCTGTGAGTTTAAAACACACTGCTGCTGCACAAATAGCATAATAACCCGTAGTAGATCTATACAGCTGGGGAAGGTGGAGGGCTTCAGAGGAACTCTGAAAGCACGCTGTGAAATGCTCTAGTGAATGCTAACCAGTATTTAAATGTAAAGCAGCAAGCTCTTTGGCTGTGTATGCGATTTGAATCAGTCAACTTGTGCCAAGTAGTTTAACGCTGTGAATATCATCAGTTTGCGTTAATGACCCGTCAGTCTGCACCATCAAGAGTATCATGACAGAACTTGGCTATTATTCAGAGGCCATTTAAGCCTTAGATTCATTTATTTGAAGAGTTTTGTTTGAATTTACCAGATTTTTGCCTTAAAAATAGCTTTCCTGTTTTTTTTTTTTAAGTTTACCTTAACATTGTGTGATGTTACATTTCTTTTTATAATCATAGTATAGAATTTACAGGTAATTTTTTGACTGACAAAATATTTAAATTGGATAAAATACCAAATTTATGTTATACGAATCCCTTATAAATATAATTAATGTTATATAAACATAAATGTCAAATCCCTCAGTGCAAATTAAAAATTTGCTGCCTCAAGAAGCATTAAGACAAAGGAAAGTAGTAGAACACCTCTCCTCATTAAGGTATTAGTAGTAACATTAGTAGTAACAATAAACATAATAATTCCTTAAAACGTTATAGCCAGCAATTCAGCCTGAAAGCCCTGCTCAACACTATTTGCATTATTTTAATCAGATTTAAGCTAACCTTCATTCCTCGTGGCGAGAGGCCGGAATCACCGCCGATACGCCCCAAAAGGTTGAGTTCACTCTCTCCATGACGACAGAGGTAGATAGTGCGAGGTGTGACATGGATGTTCATCAGATAGTAGACGATCCTGCTCTGAATATGATCTTGGACCTGATTAATCAGGTACCTGCTGCCCACGTTAAAGATCTTAATGTATGACAGGTTCCTGAGGACACAGAGAGAGGACAGTAATGATGAGGACTCATGTCAAACAACAGATGTTTGTTAAATTCACTCAGGGTGACAATGCTTCACCTGTCTTTGTCATCGTCTAAAGGAACGTATGTGAGTTTGTAGCAGTCTATTCTCTTAAGGAAGTCAGTCACAGCCTCTTCTTTATCACAGTTAACATAATCAGGACTGCTCAGCTTCACTTGCTGTAGATAAACAAAGGTTTGTTTTTTTAAAGAGTTGCTTACAAAACAAATATATACTCCAATACAGACAATCGACCAGGTAATATTTTAAAATGATGCACCTCATTACAAAGCAACTCACACATACAGCCACAATAATACACACAGATCAATAATTAAAAGGAGAAACAAATTAAATTTTTTAACATGTTATGATATACTCATATTTCTTCACCTTGATGTTTTCTGCAATGATTTCTGGGTCATCACAAAGAGACTCAACAAAAAACACCTACAAGAAAGACAACCCTAATTTAAAAGTTATATATTGAAGAAATATTTTCTAAATATACTCTAGAAATTAGGTCGGAATTTGGTAACACTTTAGATTAGTAAACATTATTCACTATTAACTAGTTGTTTATTAGCATGCATATTGGCTGTTTATTAGATCTTATGAAGAACATAATGCATGGCCATATTCTAAATTCCTTAATCCTACCCAATACCTAAACATAACTACTACAAGTGCCTTACTTACTACCAACAAGCAGCAAATTATAAGTTTATTTAGGGAAGACTCTTAGCTAACAAGTGAACACGTGTTCTAATTTCCCTAATCTAAAGCGTTACCATTAATTTGATGAATATTAATTCATCAGTTCACCTTTTTCACTCACTTTATAGCCGTTCTCTTTAGCAAAGGTGAGGATCACCTCTCTACGTTCTCTTGTTGTGTTGGTCGCATCGAACACCTGAACATAAATGTGCTGAATTAGTCATAACATAATTAAAAACCTTTCACATACACTACCTATCAAAAGTTTGGAATAATTTTAGAGTTTCTGGCTGCTGCTTAAAAAATATACTGTTTTCAACACTGATAATAATAAGAACCAAAATAGCTTTAAGCAGCAATTAGGGGCCAAGCACAACAGAGGGAAAATGAAGAGCTGGGCAATGGCAGGGAGCATCAGTCCAACTGAAAATTTGCAAATAAAGACACTAAATAAAATGGTTGAAAACCCATCGATACAATAACTTGTAATATGACATTATTATATGACTACTAGTGGCCGACAGACAAAATAGGTGACGTTCGAAAAACATATACTATGGGATTCTGTGGGACCCAGGGAATAAAAACAGAGATTCAAAATTGTTCAGCTGTTCCACTGTTCAACTTGGTTTGCTGTACTGAATTCTAAGGAGACCTTAAAAATGTCAATTTTTCACATCTCTTGTCCAGTATGTGGCACTGTGCCGAAACTGCTCATGTACCATCAGGTCATGGTTGTTATAACCAAGATTGAACTGAATAAGCTAAAGCATTGCAGAAATATAGCCTCACTGTGATTGTGGCATGCTCTTCATCAAATTCCTTGATAGACTATATGAGAATGGTGTTGTCTATTGAAAATCTTTTAATAACTTTTTGCCAGCATGGTCTAAAGATGATCTGAGCAACTTTTGGTGAAAACTGGACAAGCCGGAAAGTAGGTTTTTCAGAAAATACAATTCATTGCAATGGTTCAAAAGTTAATAGCATAAACATGACTGCAACTTTGGACAGTTGGTGACGTTAAAGGGTTTGAGTGAGAAACTCCAAATTTGCTGTGGTAAATGTTCAGAATCTGTCCTCTTTCTGTTTGCATTCTATGGGCGGTCAGACTTGAGAGAGGAAGAAGGAGAAGAAGAAGAAGAAAACTAGTAAATACAATAGATGCCTATACGCACCTTTGGTACTTGGCCCCTAATTATCAATAATTAAGCACCAATAATAAACGATATTAACTGAGCACCAAATCAGCATATTAGAATGATTTCTAAAGCATCATGTGACACTGAAGACTGGAGTAATGGCTGTTTAAAATTCAGCTTTGCCATCACAGGAATGAATGTTACACGTTAATGTATAATTAAAAAAAGAAAACAGTTATCTTAAATCATAAAAATATTTTAAAATGTTACTGTTTTTACTGTGTTTTTGATTAAATAAATGCAGCCTTGGTGAGCATAAAAGACTTAAAAAATTTTAAAAATCATAATTATTCCAAGCATTTGGCAAGGGGTGTATAAACATACGGGAGCATTAAACAGAGTATACTGGAGCATTAAACTACTATGATGACACGTATTGCCTTACCAACTTTAGTGTTAATTGTTCAGAGAAATTCATCGATTTCTGTAGTAACATCATGTATGCTGTCACTTACTGCCACTTGTCCATGATCCTGAGTGAAGTAACAAAAGACGTCCTTCAACGCCGCCAGAGCACAAGCTCTAAAGCACACAGTTTACAAAAAAAAAAAAAAAATGCGCACAATCGTACACTACAGTTGATACAACAGTTAGTTCTGCTGCTCATATCTGATTGGGTGAATGGTATACTGACATAGGGTGAATTCCAGTAGCAAGTGAGCATCCCTATGACCTACCCACTACAAAAGGCAGAGCCCCTCAAGCGGGAAGTCAATGGAAGTCTAGTGCAACTGGCTCTCAGTGGTGGAGATTGTTCAGAGACCCTTTCGGCAGCTTACATTACATTATTACAGTAATACAGTAATAAAAAAGTCTCTAATAAAGTGACTGTCTTTATTAGAGACTCACAGTATATACAGTTGATACAACAGTTAGTTCTGCTGCTCATATCTGATTGGGTGAATGGTATACTGACATAGGGTGAATTCCAGTAGCAAGTGAGCATCCCTATGACCTACCCACTACAAAAGGCAGAGCCCCTCAAGCGGGAAGTCAATGGAAGTCTAGTGCAACTGGCTCTCAGTGGTGGAGATTGTTCAGAGACCCTTTCGGCAGCTTACATTACATTATTACAGTAATACAGTAATAAAAAAGTCTCTAATAAAGTGACTGTCTTTATTAGAGACTCACAGTATCATTTACTCAACTTATGGATTCAGGACAAATACTGCCACAGTGTATTGACTCAAAGGTGAACTTTGGCCGAATCATAGCCTTTCTGATATTCAGACAAACAGCTTAATAACTCTTGTTTAGGTGATACTGCTTAGATAAAACACTGATGTATAAAGTGTGAGTTTCTCACTTGCGAATTTTCATGGCCTCTTCGTTGTCTGGGCGGAAGAATTCAAAACTCTTATAGGTGCGTACAGCATCTCTGCGGTACTGTCCAACGTTAAACACTGTTAAAATTGTTTCACATCAGTGATCATGTATAGTACAAGAAATAATGCTCTATGACAGTACCACAGTTACAACAAAAACATATATATTTCTAATATCTACCAATATATTAGCCAGAAATTACATGTATCGACCACTAACTGTGCTATTTGGTCAATTAACAGAAACAGATTTCCAAAGTTTTCCAGCTTAAATATGTTTTGTAATTATAAATACATTTGATTTTGATGGCTGCAAAACACTCCAAAAAAGTTGGAACAGAGGCAAA
Organism: Sinocyclocheilus anshuiensis; assembly: GCF_001515605.1. Lineage (NCBI taxonomy): Eukaryota > Metazoa > Chordata > Actinopteri > Cypriniformes > Cyprinidae > Sinocyclocheilus > Sinocyclocheilus anshuiensis. Next base: position 237,860 of record NW_015547722.1, read on the forward strand.
ATAAAAGTGAAAAGGTTATCCACCTTAGTTTTCCCGTAAGAGCAGGCGTGGCCATTTTGTAAATTTAATGTGTCTGGCTTCCGGTGTCACCCGCTTCCAGCTATTTTTAGCTGTACAAAACACCTCGTTTTGCGGCTTGATATTTCAAACTGGTGTCTTACCATATTATTTTAATATGGTATTATCCTAATTATGAACACACTGGTTTGTAGTGAAAACCGTTTTACCCTTTACTGCACTTTGTTATTCTTCTCGTTATTTCCCTACAGCGATTAATGAACCGGAAGTCTCGCACATTGACAGAAAACCTTTGAGCCCTCAGATGGCATTGCATAAGTAATCGTCATGCTGCGGTGTTAAATATAGCCACATGGGTTCAGGAGTAATTCAGTTGCTTTACCACAGTCTGCCACTGCTTCAAGAAATGCAACTTCAATCTCTGTTACGCAACGGGTATACATCAAATGCAGCGATGCCGCCGGGTTCTCTGGACCAGAGCTCATCTCAAGACAGTCAGAAAGACTGTGGAAATGTGTGCTGTAGTAATGAGTCCAATGAGTAATGACTCCACATTTCAACTTGTTTCCGGGAAAAATGGATTTCGAGTTCTCAGTCCCAAAGACCAAAGGGACCATTCAGACTTTCATCAGCGACAGAAGCAAAAGCAAATGTCTGTCATGGTATGGGGGTCTTTCCTGGGAAGTCCATGGTTATTAGATCAAGACAATGCTAGTTCTCAGTCTGCATGTGCTACAACAGCAAGGTTTTCTAAACATGTGGATGGCCAGCAGATCTGCCTCCAATTGAAAATGTATGGCCCACCATGAAAAGGAGAATCAGGCAATAACAACTACGGACTGATGAGCAGCTGAAGTCTTGTATCAAGCAAGATTGGACAACAATTTTGCATGCAAAACTTTAACAATTAGTATAGTGTAGTATTAGTGTTTATTCTCAAAAAATTAATCATTGTAATTAAAAGGACAGTTGAATGTGACAGAGTGCTCCATTTCTTTAGAGTATGCTGCAGCCATCAACATCAAAATTAGTTTATATTTACAAAATACAATTAAGTTGGTCAGTGAAAACTTTGGAAATCTTTTCTTTGTATGTTTGTCAATTTAATAAAGGTTAAAGAGAATTAACAAATCACAGATTCTTGTTTTTTATTGCATTTTACAAAATGTCCCAACAAGGTTGTAATGTTGCTTGATTTTGTGCTTTGCCTGCTAGTCTGATTAATTGATTCGTTCATATAATGTTTATACAGTATGTATAATAATTCTCACCCCTGGTGGGAACTCCAATCCAGTTGAGGTAACGTGTGAGTTTCTTTGAGATGTAGGTCTTTCCTCGGGCAGGCAGACCAACCATCACAATCATGGTGGGCGAGTTGGTGAACTGGGGTACTGATGCTGAAATAAACAGACAACATGTCTAAACAAAAAATACACACTATATATTAGTCTTAACATTTCATACATTCATACAGAAACAGATTCATCATTTGATATGGTTTTATAATGGATTTCTTAAACTGATCTCAATAGAGATAGAAGCATTGCTTACACTCCCACTCATTTCATTGTAATTTACGTCAGTGAAAATATTGTACTAGTGCCTCTTGTATCAGTGGTCTCTGTGTTTGTTTGTGTGTGCAAAGGGCAGTGAACTGGACTTCAGTGAGGTGAACAGCCCTGAGGACACAAACCGTCACACACTGCATCAAACACCATTAAAAAACACACAAAACAAATACAAAACTGATTATTTTATTACAAATAATTGCAAGTGAATTCTAGTATTAGGAAATATCCTCTGTATATACGATTTTATTTTAAAGCAGTTTCACTATGCAATATATTTTCTTTGTGATCAACTTTTTTTCTTTGTGATCAACTTTTTATCGTCTTTTACATATAACATCATAACATGATTTAAAAACAAAAACAGACATATAATCAATAATTTAAAGAGTCCAGTCAAAGAGGACAGAGAAAAGGGAAAAAAATCTTTATATAATCCTGTATGTTAGAGGAAAAATATTGGCAAGCATCAATAGTACTTTTTATTAATTCGTGCTGTTGTACATTCACAAGTCACTATTTTAAGGAGGCTGTGAATCCAATATGTTTTTCAACACATGTGCGTGTAAACTAGTTCTGAAACTATGCAACATACTTATCTCTCTATTTATATATGACTCTCACTTAGGGAGTCCCTTAAATATAAACGTTTTATAAAAAATAGTTTACAAAGGTCTAAAAGAAAAGTTGTTACAAATGTTTTACAAAGAAGTCTTTAAAAACTTAACTTGGCAAGATGCATTTCTAACAGTGTAATTAACTGATAGCCTACTTTTAAAACTTGATAAGACCACAGAAATAGAGTGAGGGATGAGACAGAGATGTTTCTTTAGACGTATGACTTACAGCCTCTTCTCCGTCTCAACCTGCTGCTCATCCATGGCACCCAGATCTTCTCCAGAGGATTTTGTGTCAGTTCAATTTGTGAGTGATACATATTCACCAATGTGTGTGAGACAGCTGTGTCTGAGTATGGTAAGTGCACAAAGTGACCAGTAGAGCTGAAGTCTTCTATTAAGAATGTATGTGTAGCCTTGTCCACTCTGAAGCAGATGTGTATTTAAACTGGTGAACCCTGATGGAGGAGGTGCATCAAGCACCTGACACAATGTCACACAAAACAGCCTATCAATATTCACCACAAAACAGGCCACATCTGAATACAGGGTATGCCACTGATAATAATCATTAAAAATAAGGCACTCTTTCCATCGCCATGGGGGAGGTCAATTAATCTAGAATTCCCAGAAATATGAATGGTTACTGTCTAATTTTAAATAAATAAAAACCAAAAAAAAAAAAATAATAATAATAAAAAATAAAGTATTTAAAAAAATACTAGTGTACGTGGTTTTTAATGCATTCTGACTTTTTTCCCCGTATAGTTGTAACTCAAACAGCAGACAGATGCTCTCTGTCCAGAAGTCAGTGTTTATCCAGAACACATTTGACACATCGGTAAGAAGACACCACAGCCCTGCCAGCACAGATACTGTACCTATTTATGTGTGTACAGGTTTGACTATGCTTGTGAGATGAGGAAATGTCCTCACTAATACAGTGAAACCTGTTAAACACCAACTAGAAAGCAGAACCTCACTAGTCAAAAAGTTTTACAGATAGGCCTGATATGTTTTTTTTAAATATAGTGTTATGCAGTTTCTGTGAGGGTTATTTTTAGGGGCAGGGGTTGGGGTTAGGCAATAGAAAACATCACTCTCGATATAAAAACGATGTTAGTCCTCACAGTGAAACAAATGTGTGTGTGAGTATTGAAAACGCAGTATCTCGTAGTACTTTCATGCACTATCTCATGCTCATAGATATTTATTTCAGTCTAACCTGTGCTCTCGCAGCGCGTTCTCTTTCCCATGACGGCTTTCTCACGACGCTCCATTAATAACACACATTAACACAAACACCGAAAACTGCCAAAATACCAACCATACTGCGCGAAGACTGCTGACTTGAATATTCACTAGTCATATTACGTCGTTAGGCTCCTTCCAATGGCAAAGGGTTGGCTCGCCATAGTAGCACGTACTTGTAGTCCGCGGTCATGTGTTTTTGAAGGGAACCGTGCTTAAGCGCTCACGAAAATTATGTCTCTTCACACTTGGCATGATTCCGTGATTATTTTGTATCTGAAAAACAAAACATCGACGCATTTTCAACATAATACATAAATTGATGCTGTCTGGTGGTGGATATTATGAAATTAAATTTTAACAAAATTCTAAAACATGTAGGGTGATCATTGCTGAACATTATCCATGATAATCAGCCTACTTTCTGGTTTTCAACTGGATATGCTTCCACCCTTAACTAAGAAATAATGCATATTAAAATGATTAAATAACATGTTTTTTTTTGTTTGTTTTTATAACAGTTTTTAAAAAATTCCAGAGTGAATCGCGGAATCCAGTCACAGAAACTGACTGGACACCATGGAATTAGGCAAAAAAGCAGGGATGTAAAAAATGATTTTCATGTAATCAAAATGTCTAGTGTCTGTGAATATTAAACTGCGAAAAAGATATGAAATCTGCATGTTCTGCGTGTCTGTGTGAATTAATGCTTCTAATGTACTCATGAGCAGAGATAATAAGCAACATAACTAGCACAGGTGGACAGGTAAATCAGCCACTATGGCTGTGTTGGGTGTAATACATTACAAGTGACGTGAGTTGTGTAATCTGATTACTTTTTTTCAAGTAACTAGTAAAATAATGCATTGCTTTTTATCTTAATAGAAAGTATCTGAGTACTTTTTCAAATAAGTTACTAGTGCACACACACACACACACTCTCTCTCTCTCACACACACTTATTTTCACTTTACACAATTTTGAAAGAGAAATACCAAGATACATGGTGTTACAAAATTGAAGCATTTCATTCTTTGACATGATTTCTCACTTTAAAAATAGTGAACAGTGGACAAAAAAGTTTGCATAACTGTTTCAACAAATAGTGCTGTTTCTAAAACAGGATATGCAATATATAGTGAGTGTGTGTGAGAAAGAGAGCGTGAGCTCAACTTGCCTGTATCTGAAGGTCATTTGACTAAATGTCTTTCATGCGTAAGAAGACTTGACAATATCTGAAAGTTTTCTTATTTAAATATTGTAAAAACTCAAAATAATGTTAGTTATGGTGTGTAAGTAGCTTTTACAGTATTAATTTGCCTTTTTTTTATTACACTGATGAATCAAAACATTTACTTATAAACATTTAAATTGAGGCTTACCGTATTATGTAGTATTACTATTCACATATTAAAGCTAAATGAATACTAAATGCATGCAGGTTATTAAGACGAATGTCAGTGTATTTTATTATATTTTGTTTGTATAACATCTGTATGGAGTGGCTTGACAGGCATAAGCTAAGATTGATAATTATCCATCAGTCAAGTACAGGTATTAGGTGCTCCTGTAGTTTAAACAGCAGAGCATGTCACTAGCAGTGCCAAGGTCATGCGACTTACAAAAAGATGAACAAAGCAATTAATCAAAGAGCCAATGATATTCGCACAATGCAAGGTTTATTAAACATTTAGAAGCAAACTAGTGCATGCTTGTGTGCTAAAGTGCACAAGCTTAAGTGCATTTTTAGAGCGTCGTGGTTAAGTGCTTGTGGAATAAACGTGCCTTCAGCTGCTTCTTGAAAGATGTGATGGTCTCAGCCGTCTGGGTGGAGGTTGGCAGCTTATTACACCAAAGCGACAAAAATGGTGTAAGGTTTGGAGAGTGACTGTGCCCCGTTGTGAAGGAACAACAAGGCGTCACTCTTTTAGGAGCATACACTAGTAGTGATTTGAAAGCCAGCGTCTATAAACAACTGGGAGCCCGTTAAGTACGATCAGGATGGATCAATGCCTTGCCAAAGGTGTAGGTTTGGTTTGAAAGTTGGTGGGGACAGAAATGAATGTATTATGTTGGCCTTTTTTGTTTAGCAATAATATCACACTAACAAGTTTTTTTTTTTTTATATATCTGCATGATTAGCAATGAGATATTGTTTATTGAACTGTAGTATAAAATCAGTAAGTTAATATTCTGTTCCATTTTTGTCAGTACTGTCTGTTTTTGCTCAATTTTGCCAACAAAAAGTTTAAAAGAAAGCCACAGCAGAACTTTTTAAAACAAATAAAGTGAATCATTCATAAAGATTTGACTTTTAGTTTTGCTCGGCTGAATGAATGACACACTCATTAAGACCATCACCTACTGGCGGTTTTAGTTTCATATTTAAAGTATCATTTTATTTTAAAAAAATATTTCAATATTCATTTTTAAATCCATTAATGTCCATTAAAATATACCCAAGTTTGTGTGTAATTGTGTTGACTCCAAATATTTTTTCAAAAGCTACTCTTTTGTGAACCTTTATATAATGTTTTTTTCTGGATTTTCTTTGGTTGGTATTCTGTCTCTATACAGTTAAAATAAACCTTACAGACATAAAATTTCAAATTTACATACAAAGAAACGAAGGGTCTGTAATTTTTAAGTGGGCAAATGTACAAAATCACCAGGGGATCAAATAAATATTTTCCCCACTGTAAATATATATATATGTATATGTATATGTATATATGTATATATATATATATATATATATATAGCATGTTTATGTGACCTTCTACATATGCTCAGTAAGTTGCTGGATCCATGGATCCATTACAACCAAAGTGAAATTTTAAAGTTACAGTAAGCCATTACAACCACACAACAAGTTAAGATGAATTCAAACAAGACATTCATGTGTATTCAAATATTACTGGGAAGCAAAGTTTATTTTCCGAGAGAAAATTACTTAAAACTTAACATACTAAAAAGGACAAATACAGGACAAATACAGTCAATACAAAAGGGGTGATAAAACTTTGACCAATCAACAAAATCACTTAAACTGCTTAGTCATTACATAACCTCTATTGTGAAGTTTTACATTATAAAGCTTTAAAGCCAATTATGCAGTTAAAAATGTTAGAAAAGTCAGACTAATCTAGTTTCAATGGATTCATCAAAATTACATGATTGCCAAAAAGCACTAAACAAAAAAAAAAAACACATTTTGACCTAAGCAAAAAAAGAAAAAAGAAAAAAAAAAGCACAAATCATAATGAACTATATTCAAATCTAGCAAGAGACTGTGATGTGTAAATACTGAGAACATAAAAAGCCAAGCTGATCTTTGAAAACTACAAAACAAAACAGACAAATGTTTCTAGGTATGTGAGTAATGTCTCATTCATTGGGATTGGGGTTGGCATCAGGATACTGGGAGAGGTCAAAGGTCAGGACTTTACTGATGACGCAGTCTCCTTGCTGTCGAGGAAGGGCAGACAATGAGTAAAATGCATAGTAAGTCACTTTTATTCATACAGCACTTTAACAATACATACTGTTTCATAAGCAGCTTTACAGTTTCCATACTGTTCATGTTTATAACTTCTTCATATACCTTTTAGTTCACATTAAGCAGTTTTGAAGTGGGTGATTCCCTAGGGAAACCAGGGTTACATACGTAACCTTGAGGCGTTCCCCTTCAGGAACTCGAGCTGCGTCGAGACGCTTTGGGAACGAGAATGCCCACGCCACCAGACTTTCAAGTCCCTGCATAGTGTGTATGTACTCAGCACAACTATGGCAAAAGGACAGAGGAACCAAGAGCGGTATGAACGTCGAGGTCATAGAACCTGACAAAGGTGAGCGGCGCAGACCAACCCGCAGCGTTACAAATATCCTGCATAGCCACACCCGACAGGAAGGCCTTGGAGGCCGACACGCTTCGGTTGGAGTAAGCCTTGACCCCAGTCCCGAGAGGAGCTGGATGAGTCAGAGAGAATCAGAGGGGACAGTGCGATGTCTCCTAAGACGCAAACAGATCCACCAAACATTCTCCAAATCTGACACACCACATCTGGGTGGAGTCTCCATTCCTCAGGCCTTGGCCCCTGCCTCAACAGTTTGTCTGCTCCCTGATTGAGATGCCCAGGGATGTGCACTGCTCTCAGCGAGAGGAGTTTCCCTTGGGACCACACAAGGATCTGGTGTGCCAGCCTGTGCAGGGGGCGCGAATGCAGACCTCCCTGGTGGTTGATGTAAGGGGTCGCGAACGCAGACCTCCCTGGTGGTTGATGTAAGAGACCACCGCTGTGTTGTCGGTGCGCACCAACACATGATGGCCTCTCAGGTCTAGGAGAAAGTGTTTCAGTGCTCGAAACACGGCCAACATCTCCAGGCAGTTGATGTGCCACTCATGACTGCACCCCAACCGGTGAGGGACACATTCGTCGTTAACGTTACGCGACGACAAGGAGCTCCCAGCACCGGGCCCTGTGACAAGAACCAAGGTTTCCGCCACGTCTAAGGTACGAAAGCATCGCCGCGTTACCTTGATCATGCGAAGCGGATTTTCCCCTTGAGCCACCACAAGCCCTTCTTGTTCTAATACCGGAGCCTGCTTGGGACCGACCACAGTGGAAACGATTCCGTTGAAACGAAGCGGAGGAGAACCAAACTGAATTCTGTAACCTCTTTCTACAGTCTGCAGGACACCATCGTGAGATATTTGGCAGAAGCTTCCACGCTGGCAGAAAATCTACTAAGCCTCTTGAGACTGATCTCCGGTGTAATAGGAGCGGCTAGTTCGGTGCCCTGAAGTGGAGGACCAGCAGGGAACGAACGCACCAGGCCACTCTGGAGACCTCCTTAGAGGCAGCGAGCCTCCCAGAGCCGCTATGTTTCCGGGCAGACACTGAGATGTGCGCTCGCTGGAGACCGCTGTGTCCTGAAGCATTGGCGGTGGCAGGGTTAACAGTTCGGCCTGCTGAGGGCAATGAGGAGAGACGGGCACCGTGTAATGAGGCGTACACTGCTCTTCCCCAGCGGGGGCTGCCCTCAGAAGCCCTGGAACATAAATATCAGGGCTTCTTGGTCGAAGACTTCTTGGCCAAAAGGACGGTCCTCAGATCAGATCAGATCCTTCTCTTTAATGTCGGACAGAGTCAGCCACAGATGCCTCTCCGCGGCCACTAAGGATGCCATAGTCTTTTAGGGACGATGAGAAAGAGGAGACAGATAGTCCGAACCCTGGGAGGATCTGGTAGTCGAGGAAGAAGAAAAGGACTTGCCCGTCTCCATTCCCTCCACCAGATCCATCTGTGATCCCCACGACCGCCGCCGCCGCTCTGCCTCGGCAGCAGCGGGGCCTGAGTCGCGAGGAACGCTGGCGAGGGCTCGCTCCTTGAAAGAGAGCCCTCCGGGAGCGAAGCATCCGCAACGAGCGGCGCTCGCAATGCGCGCAGTCAGCTCCCTCAAGAGCCGACTCAGCGTGCTTCGCTCCCAAGCAACAACGCAAAGGCTGTGTGTATCCCTGCCCGTGATGTAACGAGGGCAGGGAGAAACACACAGCCTAAACTGATGCTTGCTTTTATCATGCCCGCCCTTGGACTTGTCTTTTGCTTTCGTCATTGCTGCTTTGTTTGTTATAGTGACAGACAACGGTAAACAAGACATACACACACACAGAGCGCTTCGCTGAATGACAGAAGCTGTCGCTGTTTCCACCGCAGGTGAAGGCGTTCCCAAAGCGTCTCGACGCAGCTCGAGTTCCTGAAGGTGAACCAGGTATTCGATAAGACGCGTGAATTTCGATTTTGCTTAACTATTCCTGCGTTCACATTTTAATGTGATTTAAAATTATTTAAGTACAGGAACAGAAAGAAATTTGTTTTGTTTCCGTGCAGCGCACACGAAGAGCGAGCACAGAGAACAGCGGTCTCGGTGCGAATTCCCGGCTTGTGTCAGATCTCAAACCATTCTGTGCATTTCCACTGCAGAAAAGGTTGTTCCGGGCCAGAACTGACTTCTTTCATATTTATCGACCAGTATGCAGAAAACTACGTCAGTATATCATAAACACAGCCGTTTTTGTCTTAAAAGTCCCCCTGTAGTCAAAAATGTTATCCCTTATAACTCATCTTTGATCATCAAAATTACATATTTAAGTATTTTTCTGTGAAAATAATTTTCTCATGCCTTAAAATAGCTTGAATGTAACTCTACACCCTTGCCTCATTTACTAATACTGTAAAGCTGCTTTGACACAATATGTATTGTATAAAGCGCTAAATAAATAAAAAAGTTGAATTTATGTAAAATAGTTGTCAACTGAAGTTAGCCATTATATTGTCAATTTGAGTATTATGAAACCTGTATGTGGTTTCTCAATTGCAACATATAGTGTAGTGACAAATATATTTAATCCAGAATTATTGTTAGGTGATGTGCATTTCTGCAAAGATTTTTTTTTGTCATACCACCCACTCCTAAGCAGTATCATTGAGATGTTGATTTAAAGTCATGCCACAATATTATATATTTTATATATATAGCACAGTAATGAACACATGATGTAAGTGAGAATCTTACCTCTGGATAGACTCCGATCAGGGAGTCTGCTTTTGTGTAAAACTCCTCTTTGAGGGAGATCACTATAGCCTGGAAGTTCTGCACTGACTGATCCTTGATGTAGTTTGCAACCTACACAACACACATAAGGGTAAGTGAAGGATGACAATTTTTTAATTTTTGGGTTATAATAAGATACAATATGATCTATAACAAGTGTATACTATTTTAATCATATGTTTTTATTGTCTACTGATCTGTTTTAATATAAAATTATGGGTCATCCATGAAATCCTATCAGCCATGTGTTTCAATCTACACTGCACCATAAAGGTTTAATATAAAAATTTATTGTTTTGGGAAATGGAAATATGCAGACACATTTTAATTTATGACATTTACAGAGTATACAAAAGTTATGTATATAAAATGAAAAGGAAAAGAACATGAGATCGCGACTTTATACACACATTATTATTACTTACATGACTGCTGCATTTCTCATTACTGTATCTTTTTCAATATTAATGCCTACATAAACATCACTTAAAAAGTAAAATTAAGACAATTGCAATTCGAAGAATGTCTGACAATAACTTAAGACAACTTGATTTTACAAACCTGAATAACCATCTCATTATTAAAAAGGTAAGTTTAAGGCCATTAAAAAATCAATTGAAAAGAATGTTGAGTTCAAATGTTTACAACTTACAACTGCAGACTATCATAAATATTCAAGAAATAAGTTATATCACCCAAATCAATGCAATCAGGTAATACATCAGTGGACTGAATTGAGTAATGTTAAAAAATACTCATAAATAAAAATCTCATGTTTAAAAAAAATCTCATAAATAAGTGAGAGCATAATGAAGTGCACATTTAGAAAGCACACAAAACAAAGATCTACCACATTACACTTGTGGTCCCTGCTCCACCTGGATATAGTGTGAAGCACAGCAAAATTGCCTGAAAAAGTGCATTTTAAGCCGCATCTGCACACCATTTTACATTACAATAGTAATTACAACAGAAACATATTAACTGATAATATTTATAATTAGAATTTCTTTATTATTTTATTGTAGTATCACAGCTATTGTAATGATTAATATTTCTATAAAAAATATTCATATTGATTAAATGTGGACTAAAAGTCTATTTTGAGTGCACCAGGTCAATGTGAATGCAAATAAACTTTTGTTTGTTTTTAGCTCACTTGGTCACTGAAAGAAGCCAGAGTTTGTTCTTTGAAAGGGCTGCTGCACAATTTTTAACATCAAATGTAATTCTTAAAGGGGTCATGTGATGCGATTTCAGTTTTTCCTTTCTCTTTGGAGTGTTACAAGCTCTTGGTGCATAAAGAAGATCTGTAAAGTTGCAAAGACTAAAGTCTCAAATCCAAAGAGATATTCTTTATAAAAGTTCAGAGTCAGCCACACCAACCTAAAACGGCTCGTTCTAACACGCCCCCACATATCTACGTCACTATGTGGGAAGATTTGCATAACGCCGCCCAAATGTTCACGCAAAGAAAGGCGGCGTAACTTTTATTCTCACTGTAGTATTGTTGACGCTGCAGCCATGTCGTGAAGATGCTGTGTGCTTCGTTGTGAAAGCAAAACTACTTTGTTTGGTCTTACAAAAGAGGACGATATCCGCTTCGTCATGCCTAGAGCTGATCTGTGCTGGTCGCTGAGGGAATACTTTATAGGGCGTTTTGTTCAATGTGTGTTTGTCGGTTCGTTATCTCATGTCGTGTCTCCTTGTCAGTTCTCTGTTTTCAGTTCACGCTCAGCCAGGGTATGGATCTTCAGCCCTCGCCTTGTGCAGGCCAGCGCTGAGTGAGGAACGCTGCTCGGGAGGAGCCCTGATCTTGACCGAGACTCCGGATTATGATCACATTTTGTCTCCGTCTATTGTGGTTACAAAATAAACCCTTATTTTTCACTTGCACTTGGATCCTGACTCTTTTCTCCCGTAACATCAACAGTATGGTGAGGGGCGTAACATTTCCGTCTCACGCTTGAGGTATTCGGTCAATCACAACGCATTGGATAGCTGGCCAATCACAGCACACCTCGCTTTTTCAGACCGATGAGCTTTGTAAAAGTTGACGCGTTTCAAAAAGGTGGGGCATAGAGGAGAAACAATAATGTACAGTATGTGGAAAATAATGTGTTTTCTTAACTTTAAACCGCATAAATACATTTCATTACACCAAATACACAAAATAATGTTATTTTTAGCAGCATCATATGACCCCTTTAAGACCTGAACAAATTCTACAGAAGAAACAAAATCTTGCAAATCTGTGTATGATTTACAATTTTCATTATTACGTCAACTATTCCTTCACAACTTTAAGATTTAGAAATTTTAAGGATTTTGACGTGCCATTTTTGCTGCCTTGATATCTAAGCAGCAGCAATAAAATATCTTAAATGCTCATCATATTGCAGTTGCAATATATGACAATATACACCTCAATGACTGTGTGTGTGTGACTTTTTTAAGCAGTTTCTGGTATAAACCCTGGTGTGAAACAAACCTTGCCAATGTTGGTATTGTCCAGGGCTGCGTCAATCTCATCCAGCACAAAGAAGGGAGCAGGCTTATAGCTGTAGAGGTAAAGACATTGTGTCAGGTACTGTCTGGTGAAGGATGTGATTTCACATGAGGGTAAATATGTGCTGTACATACCTGTGAATGGCAAACAGTAAGGCTAGAGCCGCCACAGTCTTTTCTCCTCCAGACAGGTTGTCCATGGGCCTGAAACGTTTGCCTGGGGCTACACAATTATAGTTGATACCATCCAGATATGGCTCCTCTGGGTTCTCAGGCCCCAGAAATGCCTGGCAAAAAACACACATACACAAAAATGACTTGTCTTAGTGTCTACGAGATGATTAGGTTTGCAATGACTAACTTGATAAAGAAAACACCTGAAAATGACTTAAATTAGCAATTAGTTTGATCTTTACATTGAGTGCTTTTGCACTGTGTAAGCATAACCTTAGTAAGCAACATTTGTTGAAAACAAACAAAAATTTTTTTTTCAGAAGCCACAGGACACACCATAGCAGAAAGACAGACACGTTTACAAAAGCACAAGAGCCCTTTATACACAGAGGTTGTGAGTATATAAATTCATGAGGATGTTATATACAGGGTTTCTACAGACATGAACAAGTTCAATTTAAGACTTTTTAAGACCTTTTTAATACCACCTTATATGAAATTTAAGACCTAAACCTATAATGGAAGTACACATTATATTACATACATATTTGTAATATTTCATGTGTTTAACGTAAAAAGAAAACAAAATATCATCACTGTAATAAATTATATTTATTACTAAAATACACAGAGAACTTTTCATATCAGAAAACAATATTCCATTCAAAATATCCCCACAAAAGCACTGTATCACCAAGATTTTTGGTGGTGCAAACAATTTGTTCTGAAGGAATATTTTCATCAATGTTCTATCAACTTAAATCTGCATATTTTTATTTACCTTTACAAAGGCCTATTTTTACAAATGCATAAATAATGTTTTGATATATTAAACATAAAACGTTGAATACTGATATTTGAAATTATTTAAATAATAAAAAGGTACTTTAAATGTGAAATTAAAACCGCCAGTAGGTGGCAGTGGGTCACTGTTAATAAGTGAGTCATTGCGATTGAACTGAATCATTTTAATGTTTGATTCATTCAGGAACGAAACACCATCATGTTGCTCAGAGACGCAAAACAGTGCTGTGGCTGTGTTTGGAATTATTTTTGTTGTCGAAATAGTGCAAAAACAGGCAATATGGTGTCTAAAACGCAAGTCTCTTAATTAACTTATAGTTTATTGAACTGTTGTAAAAAAAAATTTTTTTTAAAAATGGACCCACTTTACATTAAGTGGCCTTAACAACTATGTACTTACATTTAAATTAATAATTTGGTACAATGCACTTATTGTGTACACACATGTTTTTACATTGTACTTATATTTTAAAAATACCTGCATGTAATTACATCTGTAATTACTTTCTGTAATTACATTTATAAATTACACAGTTGACCCATCCCTTACACCTTAACCCACCCTTAAACCTACCCATACCAACAAACCTGTCCCTAACCTTACCCATATCCCACCTCAATAGCAGCAAAAGTGTTTTGCAATACAATATTAACACAATAAGTACATTGTACTTAATTTTTGATGTAAGTACATAGTAGTTAAGGCCACTTAATATAAAGTGGGGCCAAAAAAATAAATAAATAGCACACATAATCGTGGTAATTTTGTGAAGAAAAAAAACGGACTCTTCATGTGAAATTGATAAACTATATGAAGTTGTATAAATATTTAGGCCTACATTTTCTGCCCCCATGTATTGAATTTGTGATCATTCTGAATGTATTTTAATAGACTGAATCATGCAGTGAAAGAGCGCACTGTAAATGCGCACGCACACTAGACTTCACGTAATGTGTGCACTCTGTAGGTGTTTTGCATGCTTTTTGCGTCATAAGAATATTCAGCAAAATAGCTCACTTGTCATGGTATGTTACTTAGCTATATCATGTTATGAATAGAAGAAACACACTGAGGTAAAATTTCAAAATGTTTAGTTTGAGTTTCTTTATGTGTGCTCATTTGTTTTGAAGTCTCTCACAAAAAGACAAACAGAGTGAGCCTCAACAGCGCGACCTTGATACCAGAAATACATACACTATCCATTATAAATCGCTGTTTACATTGAATGTAGGCTAATAAAATTAGAAGAATCATTCTCGCATTTCCATGCTTCGCTGGTTATTATTATTATTTTTAGTCACTTATGTTTTAATCAGGTCCGGTCAAAAAAAAAAAAACATTTTAAACTAGCTAGAAGGCTGATCAGCTGTAGCTCGACCCATATTATTATTGATATTATTGAGAACATTATAAGGTAGTTCGACCTGTTTTCTGCTACTGCGATTTAAAAAAAAGGTAAAAAAAAAAAGCCAATAATTATCGATACCGAACTATATGAAACATATCATTGATACATTTTTTTGCTATATCGCCAACCCTCTACGCACACCTTGGCAATATAACCGCCATTGGCTAGTACATTTTTTTGTTTACTCGCCAGACTGATATCTAAATGGGGACATTACATAGACTTCTATTGTTTTTATATACAGATAGTTATACACTTTTTAACCTAAACCCACCCCTACCCCTCACAGAAAACGTTCTGCATTTTTACAATTTAAAAAGTAAAAAAAAAAACTTTGTTTACTTTATTTTAACAGTTTTACAAATGAGGACATCCACAAATTGAGGTTTTTGCCGATTTTGTCAGGCTTTGCTCACTTTTGGGTACAAATTTGTCCCCAAAATAAGTGACGTGACATGTGGCCAAGTATGGTAACCCATACTCGGAATTAGTGCTCTGCATTTATCCCATCCAAAGAGGTGCGCTGCGTGCTACATACTGCGCATCCATTGAGTACATGACATGATCCATTGAGCGCATCCAAATAGTACAGATCGCTTGACGGAGAGCGAAAACTCTAGAAAGGGCACAGTCAGCGTGTTTATCGAGTGAAAATATTTGTTGAACGCCTCTCACACACATACTGGCGTGTAAAATCTAAGAATTTATTAGCCAATAGCTAATGTTAGACATTATTTAGTCGCATATGCGAGTGATTTACTCACAATGTAGAGGGTTGCATCAAAAATTACTTCATAGTTTCTACTTTCAAAAATATATGTTTTTTTTTTTATGATCTTGCTGTACTATAAAATGTGAAAAATGCTAGAAAATTAGTTGGTGTGTGCAAACTTTTGACTGATAGTGTATGTCGACCACTGACATGAATTTAGTTCGTTTTAATTAATCCAGACTCTCAATACTAAATACAGGTAAATTTAGCACAGACGAACCCAAGGTACATTACTACTGGCTTCCACGTGGGTGATTTTTAGTCGCCCAGAGTAAGATTTACTCGCAATGTAGAGGGTTGATCGCCCAGCCCTAACTGAGAGTGACGTTTAGATGAATATGTAAATATTTGCTGCTCACGTTCCTTACAATAATAAAAGGGAGAAAAAAAAACATGACAGCCGCTGACAAAACAGCAGTTCAGAAAGCATCTGATCATAGCAATGTGGAAATGTTTGCACAAGCTCTGCAATCAGGACTCCAGAAGTCACGTCACATTTCTGTATATAATCATGTATACAATAGATTGATTTTAAGCAAGCAGCTTTACAGTATTAAACATGAAAATACAGTGTTGCTTTTAGTAAGAATTACAACTTATGTTTCTGCTATAAAGCAGCTCTAAATGTATATGACAGGGTAGCTGCAGGATTTTTAAGCTCAAATTTAAGACTTTTTAAGACCTTTTAAAAGACCTGCACAAATAAAATTAATACCATATGAGCGGGGTAGGGCAATGTCTATGGTAAACTATTAAACTGTAAAATTACTGTAAAAAGCATGATTTACAGTTCAGATACAAGTTTTCACAAAAACAAAACGTTTTATAAAATTATACAGTTCACATTTCAGCCTTTAAATAATTTTTAAGTCAAAAGTATTAATTATTATATTAATTGTTATCAATAAATTATTATATTAATTAAATAACATACAAACACATTTTACTGTTTAGATTTTTATAACGAATTACCCTGTGTGTTTGCAGGGTAAAAACATGGGTCGATTTTCACATTAGTCTGAACAAAAATGTTTCCTGCTATACCGAAGGCTGCAGTTTAGGACCGCATTCCTAGGACCTTATTTTTTGGGACAGCGCCAACTAGCCAATTCTATTCCAACAGAGGAGACCTGATTCAAACATCAAACAAACTGATGCAAAGACTAGATCTATGGAAACTATTCATTTTTTATCTTTCCATCTTATTTTTAATGTAAGAGCTAGCGTGAACTTCAGTGTTCGAGGGGGTGTCAGCAATCTCCATTTAGCCTATTTAGCTGTGCAAAACAGTTCATTGTGCTGCTAGATGTTGTAAATGAGTATTTGTATTAAAATTATTTTACATTTATTAAAGTACTAATAATCACACTAATTTGTACCGCAATTGTTTCACCGTTTACTGCACTTTAAGTGGGTCACACATCAGACGTGAAGCTGCGCTGCGAATGAACTGAAGTCTCGCACAAACACAAGTCTTTCTTTCCAAGAAAACTGAATTTAAAATTTGAATATATATAAAATATATTTAAATAAATTAGGTTCAATATTTCAAGAGGGTTACCAATGGGTATGTTTAGGGTTAGGAGTTGGTTAGGACAATAATGAAGTGTACACAATTAAACAAATACATAATTCCTTAAAAATAATATACAGAATTGAATAGCAAGTGCTATAAAATAGGGTTACACTTTACTTGAAGGGGTGTGCATAAGACTGACATGACACCTTCATAATCATGACATGACACCTACTGAAGACAATCACCTATTGCACCTTTAAATCTACACCCCACTTACCATAATGACAAAGCAAAAACGGGATTTATCACAACTTTGCAAATTTATTAAAAGGGAAACACTGAAAAAATTACATTGCACAAGTCTTCATACCCTTTGCTTTGACACTTGAAATTTAGATCATCATCTTTGAGATGTTTCTATACTCCGACTGGCGTTAACCTGTGGCAAATTCGGTTGATTGGACATGATTTGGAAAGGCACACACACCTGTCTATATAAAGTTTAACAGCTGAAATGGATGTCAGAACAAAAACTAAGCCATGAGGTCAAAGGAATGGCCTGCAGAGCTGAGAGACAGGATTGTGTTGAGACAGATCTGGGGAAGACTACAAAAAATTTGCTGTGTTGAAGGTTCACAGGAGCATTTGGCCTCCATAATCTTTAATGGATGAAGTTTGAAACAATCAGGACTCTTCCTAGATCTAGCCTCCTGGCCAAACTGAGCAATCGAAGGAGAAGTGTCTTGGTTAGAGAGGTGATCAAGACACTGATCCTTAAAAATAATAATATACAGAATTGAATAGCAAGCGCTATAAAATAGTATGAACCGCTAATACATACATATAGTGCCTATAGAAAGTCTTCATACCCCTTAATTTTTTTCACGTTGTTATGTTGTGTTATGTCAAACTGCTTTACATTTCTTTTTATAATACTATATAATAAAATAATAATAATAATATTAAAGGTACAATAGGAGATCTTGGAAAATGCTAACTTTAGCCTGATAGCACTGAAAGCAAGCGTCCCACCCTCCCTGCAATCGCCGTCCAAAGCCACGCCCCCTGAACGCATTTACACTCACAGACCAGAGACACTGGCCAAACTGAGCAATCGAAGGAGAAGTGTCTTGGTTAGAGAGGTGATCAAGACACTGATGGTCACTCTGGTTGAGCTCCATGATCTTATATGGAGATGGGAGAAACTTACAGAAGGACAAACATCACTGTGACACCACCAATCTGGGCTTGATGGCAAAGTGACCAAACTCAAGCTTCTCCTCAGTAAAGATACATGAAACCCTGATTGGAATTTACAAAAATACACCTAAATAAAAGATTCTCTGGTCTGATGAACCTCAATTCCTTGTTCATGTCTGAGGGAAACCAAGCACTGCTTATCACCTGCATAATACCATCCCAACGGTGAAGCATGGTAGCGGCAGCATCATGCAGTGGGGTGTTTTTCAGCGGCAGGGACTGGGGAAGTGATCAGAAAAGATGGAAAGCTGAATGCAGCTAAATACAGAGATATCCTTAATGAAAACCTGGTTCAGAGCGCTTAGAACCTCAGACTGGGCTGAAAGTTCACCTTCCAACATGACAAATACCCTACGCACACAGCCAAGACAATGCAGCAGTGGCTTGGGGACGACTCTATGAACGTCCTTGAGTGGCCCAGCCAGAGCTGGGACTTGGAGCCAATCAGACATCTTTGGAGAAACCTATAAATGGCTGTCCACCGATGGTCCCCAGCCAACCTGACAGAGCTTGAGATGATCTAAAGAGAAGAATGGCAAAAAAACCCAAATGCAGATGTGCAAAGCTTTGCAAAGTCGTGATAAATCCGGTTTTTGCTTTGTCATTATGGTGAGTGGGGTGTTGACAAAGTGCTTCAACTAAGTTTTGAGTTAAGGGTATATGAAGACTTGTGCAATGGCACTTTTCAACGTTTCCTTTTTAATAAATTTGCAAAGTTGTGCTAAATCTGGGTTTTGTTTTGTCATTATTGTGAGTGGGGTGTAGATTTATGTGGGGGGAAAAAAAGTAATCTAAAGCAGTTTAACACACAACATAAAATGTTGCTCATAAAAATGAATAGGTATGAAGACTTTCTATAAGCACTGTACATACAAAAAATAAATAAATAAAATGTAAAAAATCTATAGGGTCTTAGAAATGCGGTCCTGAAACTAGAAAGCTGAAACTGAAGTCCGGTATTGCAGGAATACCCTACTCACGACAACAGCTTTATTAAAAATGCACATTCATTCTCTGCCAGCAGGAGGCACTTTCGGATCGGTTTCCCCAGTAATGGCAGAACGCATGGCAGCGCAGCACCGGACTTTGAAACGTGCAGCGCTCATATTTATTTAGTAAAATCATAGCCTTTTGAAGTTTAATCGTAACATTAAGCTGTATAGCAATTCTGGTCTGTACCCAAATTTAAGACCTCTTGAAATCATAATTAAGACTTCCTTGTACAATTTAACAAAGATTAACAAATAACAAAAGAAACAATTTAAAATACTTTTCATGACCTTAAATTTGATACAAGTAAATTTAAGACATTTTAAGACTTTTTAAGGACTCGCGGGAACCCTGATATGAATATGTATAACTCAGTATTTCAACAAATTGCAAGAGCAACCCCTACTGATTAATCAGTGAAATAAATTGTTTTAGTATTCGTTAGATTAATAAATTATCAAAATAATCAATTGTTGCAGCCCTACTCAGCACTTAAATGTATAATTGCACTGTAACAAGGGCTCCTTAAAATAGTGGAAACATGTTTTTTTTTCAAATACTTTATTGTTGTTGTTAGTATTAAAAACTACCTTAAAATAACACTTTCTATTTCAGGGTTTCTGCAGACATGAACAAGTTAAATTGAAGACTTTTTAAGACCTTTTTAATACCACCTTATATGAAATTTAAGACCTAAACCTGTAATGGAAATACACATTTTATTACATACAAATGTAATATATTTAATGTGTATAAATTAAAAAGAAAACAAAATATCATTGCTGTAATAAATGGTATTTATAACTACGATATACTGCGAGCTTTTAATGTCAGCAGACAATATTCCATACAAAATATCCCTGCAAAATAACTGCAAATACACTGCAAATAACAATAATTACAACTGCAATAAATAATGTTATGAGATTAATGTTTTAAATGCATTTATGAGTATACAAATAAGAAATGTTGAGGGGAAAAATGCATACTTTTCAACATACTTCTCAACTGAACTACCAGTAAGTGACGGTAAGTCACTTGATGAGTGAGTCATTGAGTCATTCATTCAACTGATTGAGTGTTTTATCATGCTGCTATCTTAAGGACTTTCGTGGACAGCTGACTCCTAAAGTTTTTGATATTCTTCATATTCTGTGTGGTGGTCAGCTAAGTTTAAATAGATTTTTACCTTTTATGGGCATTTTACCTTTATAAAGCCATTTTTCTATAAGTGTGCATTATCTTTTGAGTCAAATTCTTACATTTAATCAGTGAATTAGAATAATAAGACATTTGGGCTGTTACCAAGCAAATGAAATCAGTATCAACAAAATTCAACGCAAAACAGCGCTATGGCTTTGTTTGGAATTATTTTTGTTGGCGAAATAGTGCAAAAACAGGCAATATGGTGTCTAAAACGTAAGTCTCTTAATAAAACTTCTAGTTTATTGAACTGTTGTAAAAAATCAGTATCACATTTGTATATGGTAATTTTTGGAGAAAAAAAGGCACTCTTCCGTGTGAACTTGAGTATAAATATACACATTTTCTGCCCCCATGTCTTGAATTTGTGATCATTCTGAATGTATTTTAATAGACTGAATCATGCAGTGATCAGGCAGAGCGCACTCTAAATGCGCACGCGCACTAGACTTCACGTAATGTGTGCATTCTGTAGGTATTTTGAATGTTTGGTTTTTTTTGCGTCGTGAGAAAATTGAGCAAAATAGCTCACTTGTCATGGTGTTATTTAACTATATCATGTTATGAATAAACTAAACATTTTGAATTTTTACCTCAGTGTGTTTCTTCTGAGTTTATGTGTGCTGTCACACTCATTTGTTCTGAAGTCTCGAGACAAACAGAGTGAGCTTCAGCGCGAGCTTGTATTCTGTATTCTGCTAACTTACTTACCGCGGGAAGAAAAAATCTCCGGTCTGTCCAATGATTGTAAACAGTCATTAGGTCCGTCAGACTTAAGATATTTTAGCAGTAATGAGACCAAAAATAATTAAGACCCATCGAATCCGAATTTAAGACATTAAGACTTTTTAAGGCCTTATATTAGGAAACCGTTATTTAAGACATTTTAAGACTTTTTAAGGACAAGCGGACACCTTGTATTTGCATATTTCTATTTTTTCTTTAATTTTTAATTTAGCTCTCAAACCTATTATGTTTTATTGCATAAAAAGACACAAAAGTAACTCCATAGATTGCTGTGTCAAGAGTGCTTGTGCTTATCATTGCCTTCAAGAAATGTTTTTCCCCAAAGCAAATAACTTACAAATAATAAGCAAATAATTTACATGTAAAAATATAACTCCAAAATGTATCACCTCAATGTCAAGGCAAGTATTTTCATTGTGCATTACTGCCTGTCCTAACAGGTAAGGTGCTGCCATTAGAATTGAGACCTTTGTTTGCGGCTATCCATAATTTAGTAGACTATATAATAAGAATCATATAGTAAACAAAGGTGAATATTTTCAAATATATTCAAAGAAGAGAACATTTTTTTGTGTGTGCAAAGGCAGTAGTTTAAGGCTGTGTAGTGGTTAAGTGCTTGCAGAAGAAGTGTGTCCTTAGCTGCCTTTTGAAAGATGTGATTGCTTGTTGATGTGTCATTGTTTAAGTACCTGGGCACTGCTGTTGCGGGACAGAGCTTTATATATCTCATCAATGTTGGTGGCCACAGACTCAAAGCAGGCATTGAAACGGTCAAATCTCTCCTTCTTGATCTGTTCAAACGCCTGCTTGGCTTTCTTCGCCCTCTTCCTGGCAGCTTCAAACTCTATGATGTTCAAACATACAAAAAAGTATCATTTACTCACCCATTCTAAATCAGGTTTAATTGAAAATATCTTAATTTGTGTTATGAAGATTAACGAAAGTCTTTGGAATGACATGAGGGTAAGTAAAGGACATCGTTTTAATTATTTTGTGAACTAACCCTTTAGTGCATCAAGTCCACACATACTGAAGGAAAGATTTTAAATCTAAAAGATTTTATAGAAATCTTTTCACAAGTATTTATGTTGTGGGAGGGGAGACAATATCACATCCAATGCTGGTGACAGGCTAACAAGTAGATATGCTACCATCAAGGATGTAACTCAAAGTGGGCGGAGCAGGCCGTCGCCATCTTGGCAGCACGTCACCACGCGTCACTCCCGGATTATCGAAAAAGGGCAAAGAGGCAGGAGCTGGTTGCTGAAACCACGCCCACCTAGCTTGACGCCGGTGACAGCAGCGGCAATCCACCTGTCACTCAAGTGACCACGCCCTTAATTATGCAGAACTTTA
>NW_015547722.1:260818-261559 GCF_001515605.1 Sinocyclocheilus anshuiensis
GCCTCTAGCGGCCAGTCGATGAATTGCAGTTTTAGTCACTTCCGTGTTGGTTTCACGAGAGAGACCGGAAGGTTGCCACTTGGTCTTAATGCATGAGTCATCGATGCATTCGTTCATTCAGTAACGAAGCAAGTGGCTGTATTTATGAATTAATCATTGATTCAATGACTTTCACGAATGATTCGTTCAAAGCCACAGATTCGTTCACGAAACACCGCAAGACTGTACCCCCTCTGTTGCCTCACGTACCCCAGTTTGGGAACCACTGTTCTACATTAAATATTTAGCTAACAACAGTCTGTTACCTAGCCGAGTCATTCGTTCAATCATTCACTAACGAAGCAAGTGGCTGTATTTATGAATGAATCATTGAATTAATTACTTTCATGAACGATTCGTTCACGTAACACCGCAAAACTCAGCATTTTGTTCGGGTAACGCCTCTGTCGCCTCACGTAGCTACCCCATTTTGGGAACCACTGTTCTACATTAAATATTTAGCTAACAACAGTCTGAAGTTACCTAGCAACAGTGTATGTTAACGTTAGCTCAGTCAACGTTAGGCTAACATCAGAATATGATTATCCTAACCTGAGCTAATTTACTGAATCAACCAACTCACATATCCTTTCTTTCTTTTCATCCATGATGACATTAAAGTCATCTGTAGGCATGGGCCGGTATGAGATTTTGACGGTATGATAACCTTAAGCAAAAATATCACGGTTTCACGGTATTGTC
>NW_015547722.1:261771-264023 GCF_001515605.1 Sinocyclocheilus anshuiensis
CACATTCATATAAACCCCCAAATCAATATTGAGGATTTTCTTCCAATAGTTCGTGCATCATGAACAGTGAGTAATCTGCCTGCTGCAGTATTTTTCTCTGTGCGTCCGTCTTCAACGGCTCTGGCCTGTGTTAACAGGCGTTTACAGACTTCATATTTTCACATAAATTACATTTTGAAAAATGATTGCATTGCAATGCAGTTTGTGCAATTCCAGAACAGAGACGAGTTGCTTGCAATAAGACAAAAAACGGCCGGTTGCCGATCGCATAAGTTCCAGGGGAAGCTCCTTAGATCGGCCATCCTACACACACGTGACTGACCGCTCGCTCGCACCAACAGGAGGAGGAGGGTCATGTTACTCTCTACACTGCACTCAACCTGAGGGATTCCTACACTTTCCGTCTTTGAGGAGACATGAAAAACAGCGCATACCGCAGGAACAGTATAATGGAAAATATTAGCGTGAAATTTTCAAATCGCGGTATACCTTGAAACCGGTAATCAGCCCATGCCTAGTCATCTGTTGCTGCTTCTGGCGTTTCATCGCTTGACTGTGCCGCAACCGTGATACCTGCTCATTAAAGCTTTCAGTGAGCTATTTTTAGAGTGTGCACTCAACGTTCCTGGATGCCAGTGTTGCCAAGTCCGTGGTTTTCCCGTGGAATTGGGCTACTTTAACACTGTTGTGGGGTTTGTTTGTTTGTTAAAAGGGTTGTTTTTCATGTCCGCGGGTTGAAGCGACTCCAATAACATGATATTTATCCCCTGGAATGCAAATTTTAGCAGGGGAACCCCACCAAAAAACGTGTATTTTACTCCCTGGAACGCGATTTTTAACTGGGAACCCCCTCGAAACGCCATTGGGCTAGTTTTGAGTAGCGATTGGGCGGGTTTTCTTGTGTAAACCTGGCAACCCTGACCGTGTCATTACCAGGACTGTACTGTAGTATCAGACCAACGTCAATCACAGCATCTGTGTGTGTGCCAACCCAAGATTTAATTTTCTTCCCTCTGCTGGAAGCGAGATATAACTGAACCCCCTTTGAGATGTGACTCTACAATAAGAAGTGGGTCTGCTATAAACAGTGGATTTAAGTCATTTTTTCTTCCCTTCCTCTTCAGCGCCTCCTCGCTCCGCGTGCTCATCCTGCTCAGTGAAGGGGCACTATCACTCTCCGCCACACTAATTAAAAACCTTAACGCAGCCAACGCCTTCCTTCATTCACCAGCACATTCACAAATTATATTTCCGCTGTTTATTGGTTACAGTATCATTTTAATTAAAGCTCTTTTTTCCCTTTCCATGATTGGGTGGGTTTTCTTGTGAAAACCTGGCAACGCTGCTGGACGCGGATGCGCGTCTGTGTCCTGCTCGGTCCTGCTCCTCCGTGGCAATGACGCCGTGCGGTCAAAAAAAAAATCATAAACAAATTTGAAAGTGGGGGGACACAAACGGGATTTTGAAAAGTGAGGGGGACATGTAAGGTAAGTTTTGCAACAAGAGATCTCACAAGAAATCTCAAAACTCCAACAGATGCATTCTAAATTCTCCAGTGTTTATATGTTTGTTCTTTCAAGGTCGGCGAGACCTTGTTTTTTACATTCTTAGAACTGACAAACAGATGTGTTTAAATTGCAGTCTTTTTGTGCTTTATCAACCTAATTGCAATTTTAGTTTTATTTGGATTAAGTTTACAGCATAAGCTCGGAATGACTGACCGTCACTGGTCTCCTGGAATTTGTCTCTAACACTCTCTAGTTTCTCCATGGCTTTCATGTTGGGAGCACTGATCCTCTGCAGGATGCTCTGCTGCTCATTGAGTCTCTGATGCAATGTGTTCATCTCCGCCTTGATCTCCTCCTCTGACAGCGAGTCCTGCAAAGCATCAGTCACATCACAATCTCAACACGCCATAACACTCATGATAGTGTAAAGATGCAAGCACTGATGTACTTTTAGGTCCTCTGACAAGCTGCTGTAGTCAATCTCGATAAGAGCTTCCTTGGCTAGGACAGTACTAGATGTCTTCTGACTGCTGCTGAGGCTCTCCTCAGCCTGAGAACTGCCCTACAGCACAAACACAAGCAAGATGTTAGATGGGCTTATGTAATGCACTAGTAAAAAGTTTTAAAGGCAAATATGTACGTTTTTGCCGCTAGAGGGTGCGTATTCAAACTAAACAAATAGACAAAGGCGTAGTTTGATGACGCTGTGACTGAGTGTGGAATCATGGGAGTTGTGGTCTCATT
>NW_015547722.1:264146-270924 GCF_001515605.1 Sinocyclocheilus anshuiensis
CATGTTCATGGATGAGCTAATGATTTATTAATGTAGTAGAATGAAGCAGGGTGAGGCTGAAAGCCATCGAAGCGAAACGAGGCCGCTGAACGAGCGTGACACACGGCTCGAAAGCAGCAGAGCTTTTATTATGCCACAGTTGACCACTTCCGCTCCTTCCGGTTGTGCGTATGTGGGGTAAAGCAGCACTGTTTTATCACACTAGATACATTTGAAAGTTCTGTTATAATGCTACTCTGTGCGGTCGTCACCAGTCTATTAAAACGCATAACATATTAAAGCGTCTTTGGTGTTTCCATATTTTCTACAAAACAAAACCGAAATCGAGGGGTTATGACGTCATTGGCAGGTGACACAATGACCAGGGACGAGCCACAATTTAAAATGGTTATTTCTCTGGATTTAAACATTCTTCGAAACATTAGGGATAATGTAAGTACACAAGTCAGCAAAATATACACTACCGCTCAAAAGTTTGGGATCAGTAAGATTTGTAATGTTTTTTAAAGAAGTCTCTTATGCTCATCAAGGCTGCATTTATTTGATCAAAAATACAGAAAAAAACAGTAATCTTGCAAAATGTTATTACAATATAAAATAATGGTTTCTATAGAAAATATTTCGGTAACACTTTACGGTAAGGGTACATGAATTACCATGAATTCATGCATAAATTAATGTCTGAATTATGCATTACTTCATGTATTAATATCTCAGAAATTATCAGGAACTATCATGAGTTCAAAGTCTTTCATTCATGACTTCATGGATGAACAACACCTTAATTAAGACATTAAGTAAGGTGAGTACATCATCATGATTTATGATTTATTATGCAGGTAAATGGACAGACCCCAACATTGGCCAATCACAGCACATAGTATGTGAATTCTGTTAACATCCAAATACAGTAGTCATCATTAACTAAGCATTAGCTTCTCATGACTTCATCATGTTTGTGGCCCCTCAACTAAAGTGGTGACTTGGTCCTTTGGAATACTGATAAACGGTGTGTTATTAATGATGGCATACTTGTGAAATGACATGAATATGAACATGACAGTTCAAGCATTTGCACACAATGTATTGTGGACACAAAGGGACTTTGATCTAAACTTTCTGCTTTATTCTTAAACAGTATAACCCAGTTAAATCAACAGCAATGCCTGGGAAGAGCTGAGAAGGAATTCAGTACATATACCATGAACTTGAAGTGCCTGTATATCTGAAAACTCTTTACAAAACCATAAAGGATTTACAAAAAAAAATAAAATAAATAATAATAGATGAAACAAACAACTTTGTCTTTTTTAAGGTAAGGAGACACTTTTTAATGTAACAAGCAACTGATGTGGACTCATCAAAAATAAACTGATCAAAATAAATGGCACAAACACGGCAGTGCATATACAAACGTCCTTTGTAGGGTATAGAGTGCAGAAAACAGAATTCTATGTTAGTTGCAGGGGTTTTTGTGAACAGGAGGCTAAAGCTTGAGCTATCTTAAAGAAAAAAGAAAACAATTTATGGTTTAATTTGTACCTCCTGACTACCAGCTATGGAGTTTTGTAACTAAAGTGGTGACCAGACCCCAACATTGGCCAATCACAGCACATATCACGTGAATTCTGTTAACATCCAAATACAGTAGTCATCATTAACTAAGCATTAGCTTCTCATGATTTCATCATGTTTGTGGCCCCTCAACTAAAGTGGTGACTTGGTCCTTTGGAATACTGATAAACAGTGTGTTATTAATGATGGCATAATTGTGAAATGACAAGAATATGAACATGAAAGTTCAAGCTTTTGCACACAATGTATTGTGGACACAAAGGGACTTTGATCTAAACTTTCTGCTTTATTCTTAAACAGTATAACCCAGTTAAATCAACAGCAATGCCTGGGAAGAGCTGAGAAGGAATTCAGTACATATACCATGAACTTGAAGTTCCTGTATATCTGAAAACTCTTTACAAAACAATAAAGCTGGTTTACAAAACCATAAAGGATTCTGTACAAAAACCATAAAGATTTACAAAAAAAAAAAAAAGATGAAACAAACAGCTTGGTCTTTTTTAAGGTAAGGAGACACCTTTTAATGTAGCAAGCAACTGATGTGGACTCATTAAATATTGAATAGTGAACAAAAATAAACTGTTCAAATAAATGGCACAAACACGGCAGTACATATACAAACTTGTCCTTTGTAGGGTATAGAGTGCAGAAAACGAAATGATATGTTAGTTGCAGGGGTTTTTGTGAGCAGAAGGCTAAAGCTTGAGCTATCTTAAAGAAAAATGTATGGTTTAAATTTTACCTCCTGACTACCAGCTATGGAGTTTTGTCCTCTGTAGAGGACATTATGTTTTAGCAATTCCTCTGAGACGTTACATGTCACAGTTTTAAGTCTGGATGTCCTTTACAATGCACATTCAGGGCTTTTCAGAGATACCCAATGATTGAATGTTTCACCATGACCACTCCCTCTCCTTGGTCTTTAAAAAATGTCTGACATTAATTTAGTGATCAAGTGTAACACCCTCATGGAAATATGATAATATTGTGTAATTATCATTTAAACCGGATTAATTTTCAAATAGTTTGTCATAAATCAACATTTCTGGAAAATGTTATGGGGTTTCAAATCAAAATATGAGCTTCTGTTATGAAACAGGACATCGATTTCATACATGTCCACTGTAGAGGACACCAGGACTTAAAGCATGTTTATTATACATTTTGGGAGACACAACAAATTAATAGAGAAAAAATTATATATCAATATTCCTATTGAATATTAAGTATTCTTATGAAAATCTTGCTAATTATTACACCCATTATTTCACTTATTTGTTCATTCTATGTTGCCCCAAAAACACATTAATATGCAAATTAGATACAGTTTATAGATACATAATGGAAAAACTTGTTTATGGCCATTTTACACACATTTTGCATAAAGAAAATGTTTTTTAAAAATATCTTTCATAACATAGTTGACAATCATCTTTATATAAAGTTTGGTATAAAAAATGAAAATTGATTTGTGATCAAAACAGAAATCACAGTTTTTTGCCTTTTCATGTCTTTTTATTTATTTATTTTTTTTAAACAGGACTTTTTAAAGTCCCGATGTCCTCTACGGAGGACATGACATAACTTATGTATCAACTATAATTTTTCAAAAATCTTATTTTTCAAATTTTTTCTTATGCTCTAAAACCAGTGTTTCCCAACCTTTCTTTAGTCGCGGCACCCTTTGGAAATTAACAAATTTTCTTAATGATCCCGAACTTTTGAGCAGTAGTGTATATAACACTGTTCTAATGATTTTTGGATATTTTAATAAAAAAATCTTGTTCTTTAACAGGATTATTTCACACTTTGTAGAAGGAAGCTTTATTTTAAAATAGTTTTATGTAATGAAAACTGTCAAATGTAGAACATTACAAGAATGAGAATTATGTAGGGGAAAAAAACATGAAATTTTTGTATTTTCAAACAGTAATGAAGTTCCAATTAATTCTGGACATTTATTGACTTCTTAATCTACTCCACATAAGGCAAACGGTATTGTTTAAAGTTCACTTTTTAGATAAATCACACAGAGAGTATCTACTACACAACTAATTTCAAGCATACAGTTCTAGATCAAAATTATTTTAAGATTATAAAAATCCAAATTGATTGATCAAGTGTCCAAACTTCTGATTGGTAGTTCATAATTTTTGAGTTTATTTTGTCATGGATTAGCCTGGCACACACCTCTTCCTGGCTGATGTCATCCATAGTTCCGGATCGGAGGGGAAGTCTGATGTCTTGCATCTTACAAGCCTGCAGAAGATTGTGTCTGTCACTGCGTTTTTGCTCCAGCTTGGTCTCAATGGCCGTCACCTCCTTCTGCAGCTGCGTCAACTCCCTAGACAAACACAAACGTTTTTTCTTACATCATCATACCCATTTTCTTGAAAACATCCATGCATGTTTGTTTGTTTCTTTGTGTTAACGCCATTCCAGCTTCTGTGGCTATTTTCATGGCGAGAAATATTATGGCTGAATTATATCCAAAACTGTATTTGGCTTAACTCTGTTAAAAATCTCTTCAAAAGAGTTAATCGAATAAAAAAAATTCTCAATGAGTTAAAACCAGCAAAATCTAATAAAACATGCTTAATGGATCATCTATGCATGTCTAGAATAAAACAGTGAAAGGGCTCACTTGTTGGCACCCCCCAGTTTCTTGCGGATCTCCTCCATTTCATGATTTTTATCATTAACCTCAGATTTCTTGGCCAGGTGCTGGTTTTTCAGATCCTGCAGCTGTGCCAGGGTTTCATCAATGATCTTCATGTTCCTTTGCTCTTCCTGTTGGGAAATATTACATTAATTAGATTCATTGAGATCAAACATCATTCCCAGGCTCAAAGGAGTATCATTATGCGAGTATCTGAATGTTCTCTACCTTCTTGAGTCTCTCTATCTCATTCTCATCTTTCTTGACCGTCTGTTCCCACATGATCACCTTCTCCTTGTCTTCCTTCAGCTGGTTCTTCTCATAGTCCAGCTGGATAGCCAGACGTGTCTTCTGTGTCTCAAACTCCAGGCTACCAGAGAGTTTGAGGAAAGGATTAATCATCAGTTACATCAACTATTTGCATCTGAGGGAGAACTACAACTGTTAAGTACTGGACACAAATTCTAACTGATGTAGATGTTAAAAAAAAAAAAAAAAAAATTTTTGGAATGCACAAAAAATAACTTTTCAAAAGATCAATGATTTTTTGATGATCTCACCGTTTCTTTGCAATCTCATTCTGTCTCTTTACTTTCTCTTCTTCAAATTCACGAATGTTACGAACTCCTATCTCTTTACAGAACTCTACAAACACCTCATCCTCCACCTGGAATGAAAGACAAACACCAACAAGACTGAAGACAGGTGATAAATGAACCATGGGAAAGTTGTTTTTAGATAACTGTGCTGTGTCCTACCAAGTTCATGCGGTCTTTCAGGTCTTTCATCTCTCTCTCTCGTGACTGGATGATTCTCTTAATGTCATTAATGCGTGGAGCAAAGTTGGCAAGTTCACTCTCCAACTTTGACTTTTCCTGAAATCACCCCAATAAGAAAATGTGACATATGTAGTAAGTCTACTGTAGTAAGTCACTTCTGATGAGAATAGAAAACAAGCAGAAAAGCAGAATAGTTCTGACTCGTTTTCGACTGGATGGGCCACATTCAAAGCTGCTAGAAAATGCTGTTAAATACACACCTGTGACCAAACACCAGTTAATATTAATGTGTCAAGTGGCAATGCAGCTTCACAACTGTAAATAGTTTGTAATTAGGCAAATAAACTATTACACCACAAAAGACTGGTTTTTCATTATTATTATTATTTTTATTGAACATCAGTGTCTTATTTCTTCCACTTTTTATAAAAGTAATACACAGCATTTTTCTGGCAGCAGTTTGGAACAACACAAGCTGAATAAGTGGTGGGTACCTGCATGTTAAGGGACAGGTGTCTGGTCTTGGTTTGCTCCAGATCACTCTGAGAGTATTTGAGTCTCATCTGCAAACCATGCGCTTGAGACTGCACCTGACGCAGCTCTGCCTCCTTTCTTTTTGCCTTCATTTGCTCCTGATATTCACAAACAAACACTCAATCCAATCAGTCAACGGCAAATCACCTTGCCCACACTGCATTAAACATCCTTCAGACTCAGAATTACTTACTTTGAGCTCGTCTGTGAGCTTTTCCTTTCTGTCTTTCAGTTTATCAACGGCTTTCTCATCCCAGCGCCGAGCTTTGGCCTTCAGATCACTGGCACCTCCGGAGATCACTCCAGACTTCTGGAATAATGTCCCATCTAGAGCCACAGTCTAAAAAACAACACCACATGATCCAGAACCAATAAACTACCAAATACATACCAAACAAACATTTTTTACATTTCCCACCAAAAGTGAGTAATGTCTAAGAAATAATCATAATAATGTTTTGGGTTTCTACGGTGTTAAGGCCTTTCCACAATGTGCGCGAAAAAGCGAAACGAATATCGGACGCGATGACATGCTGGAATAAAACAATAGGATGGATGGATGCGAAAATGCGAATGTTTTTTTTCGAACCAGTCCAACGAATCTTTTCTGTTTCGCAAAGCGAAATCACGGGCCGTCCAATCAGATTTGAGCTAGGATCACATGACCGGAGCAGCTGCTGTTGCACAAAAGGCAAGAGTGGTGGCGCGGTTTCGAAAACCAGTGTAAACAAACACAGAAGAAGAGTATCCCGGATAAGAGAAGAGAGTGGATGCGGAGTTCTTGTTATAGTTGGTATTTGAGAACAGATTTATTATTATACTGAATAACATTTATATTAATTGTCCACTGAATTATGTGATCTGTAGAGCACCACCTGTTTTCTTCCACGTGCGCAAGCGTTATGAGTCAGAGCACGTTCACTCTTTTTCTACACATGAAATATGAAAGCAAATAGACATGATTATGACTATATATTTTCTGTAAGTGTTTTGTATGTAGCTCATGGTATTTTTACAGCAAAGGATGTTTATGACAAATATTAGCAGTGTAGCGTTATTAAACATATAAAGAGTGCATGTGTCTTTTTATTAATCAAAATCAACTATAGATCACAATCGGAAGTTATTACAAGCACTCGATGATGGTTTAAAGGTGACATATCATGAAAATCTGACTTTTCCAGGTTTTAAG
This sequence comes from Sinocyclocheilus anshuiensis, assembly GCF_001515605.1. Lineage (NCBI taxonomy): Eukaryota > Metazoa > Chordata > Actinopteri > Cypriniformes > Cyprinidae > Sinocyclocheilus > Sinocyclocheilus anshuiensis. Next base: position 270,889 of record NW_015547722.1, read on the forward strand.
TGCTATAATCAGGTCCCCAGTGCATCTACCAACCAA
>NW_015547722.1:271062-272248 GCF_001515605.1 Sinocyclocheilus anshuiensis
ATACACAGATCTAATATAAACATGCAATTTCTTTCCCAGCTGTTTACCTTCACAGACATAACTGACTGTTTTTGTAGCATGTTTTTAACATGACCTTGTGTGTATTTGACAGTTTAAGCGCAATAAGACATGAAAGAGAACTTAGTTTAGTACTCACTTGCCATGTGACAGCGCTTTCTGTGTGTGTGCTTCAGATGTGTGCGCTCAGAAAACCGTATATCTGAAGTTTAAACTCATATGATTTAAAACGCATGATTTCAGCGCGATAAACATGATAATCAGAACCAAAACAAATGTTTTTAGCAGGCACAGCTCTATTCTGGAAAAGGGGGCGTATTGTAAAACATTATATTACGTACTGTAAAAAGGGGCATACATAATATGTCTCCTTTAAAGGAGACATATTATGCCCCTTTTTACAATATGTAATATAAGTGTCTGGTGTCCCCAGAATGAAGTTTCAGCTCAAAATACTCCAGAGATCATTTATTATATAATTTTGAAAAACGCTGTTTTTCGTGCCTTTCTCTTTAAATGCAAATGAGCTGCTGCTCCCCGCCCCCTTTTCCAGAATAGAGCTGTTTTGGTTCTGATTATCATGTTTATCGCGCTGAAATCATGCGTTTTAATCCATATTAATTTAAACTTCTGATATACGTTTTCTGAGTGCACACGGACAGAAAGCGTCTGTCCGAGTTACAAAAACAGTCGGTTATGTCTGTGAAGGTAAACAGCTGGGAAATAAATTGCATGTTTATTTTAGATCTGTGTGGCAGCAGCAATATACAGTAAATAAATCAATAAATCCACAGCTTTGTGTTCTCCTCTGAGGCTGGGACTCTAAATAGTGTTCTGTGCTCATCTGTGCAGCCGAAAACAGTTAGCATGTTTGGTCCCACTTTATATTAAGTGGCCCTAATACCTGTGTACTTGCATAGTAACTAGATGTGTACATAGTATGTAACCACAGTGTAAGTACACATTGGTACATACACTGTAAAATCTAATTAGCTGGGCTTACTTAAAAAAAGCATGCAAACCGATTGCCTTGAAAAAACTAAGTAAAGTGAAATAGGAATAGTATGTTGTACTGACAAATGCTTAGTTAGTATAGCTTACTTACACGAGAGTTCTAGTAACTAAAAAAGAACTGTAGGGGGTACTTGATCCTTTCATTAAGGTTTAC
>NW_015547722.1:272302-272744 GCF_001515605.1 Sinocyclocheilus anshuiensis
TTGTTTTACAGTTGTTGATTTTATTTGCCAATTTTATTTGCTGTCTTGTGTCAGTAGTAGCACAACAAATAGAGCAAATAAAATGGTTATTGTTACAATTAATGAAAATAAATGAATTTGAATTGTTACCATTGTTGTGATTCGCGTGCTGAATGTTTAAGTCTGTGTGTGACTTTAACATATTACCACACACTATTTAAGGATTATATAAACCCAACTAAAAGCATCTCAAGGGTATTTATGAAAAAAGAAATTTGATAAAGTTCATTAATAAACACACGCTATAAATGCACTAATTCTTTAATTAGAAGATAGATCACTTTCTAAAAGCAACCTATTTCTTACTTTTCTTCCGTTGAAATTAGGGCTGCGCGATTAATCGCATGCGATATTTAACGCGCATCTTGTCAGAAAGCCGGTTCTGTAATCAGCGGTAAATCTC
>NW_015547722.1:272782-273084 GCF_001515605.1 Sinocyclocheilus anshuiensis
ACTTTTTGGTAAAGAAAGTGTTACACTTTATATTAAGTAAACAATTCCAATGGATTTACCATGTAATTACTCTGTTGTTACACAGCAGCTGCCAGTAAGTTAGGCTTTACTTATAAATTGTGGTTGGTGTCCAGAATGTTACACTTTATATTAAGTGGACAGTTCCTGAGGAGTTACCATACTGGTATTACAGTGGTGCACCAACTCCACCAACTTGAGATCCAACTCCTCCCACTTTACATATCCCTAAACCTACCCATCTCCACCCCCTGGATCAAATTGTTCCAATTACTCTTATACAT
>NW_015547722.1:273148-277744 GCF_001515605.1 Sinocyclocheilus anshuiensis
CATATGTGTAGTTACACAAACATTACAGCTGTAGATACTATGTACCAATGTGTACTTACACTGTGGTTACATACTGCGTACACATCTAGTTACTATGCAAGTACACAGGTATTAGAGCCAATTAATGTAATGTGGGACAGCATGTTTTGCTAAAACTTTCGCCATGGCATTAGAGCTGGTACACCGTTGTCGCTTGCTAAATCAAAATGATGACGCCGTGGGTGGAAACTTACAGATTAAGGGGCGGTAATATTATAAATCAGATCCCTTTGCAACGTCACTAGGGGAGCGAAATCAGACGCACTCGTTCAGATGCTTGCAGAAAAAGGCTTACCAAAACAGTTACTGGTAGGGCTGGGTATCGAGTTCGATACTTTTTAGGCACCGACCGAATTGCCTCGATACCATCGAGTATCGAAAAACGTCTCGGCATTTCCACTGCGTTTCAAGCCGGCTTTCCACTATTTTCCGACAAGCGACAGACAGTCATTCATTTCCAATGGAGAGTGCAGGAGCTGCGTGGAGTTCCGATCATATGCAGATGTCCGTTCTAGGGTTGTGCCGACAGACGATAGTATCGTGTATCGACGATAGTCAGAGATATCGACGATAGCAGATGTCTTTGTCCATAGTCAAGACGATATTAGGCTCATTGTCCTATTAATGTATTAAATTATAATAATAATAATTATTATTATTATTTTTATTAGGCGGCCTATTATAATTCGGCTATCAAATTGCCCCGCTACAGATCTACAGATCTTTCACACACACGCACGCAAATGAGGATTAGAGCCTGTAGCCGGTGAAGGAGTCTCCAACCACAAACAGACGTACATCGTCTGCTGATATAAGGTATTTCATTGCACTTTAACAAGTAATCTGAACGGCCTATATATGTGCAATATTTTAACCGAGCCCTCAGTAATCTGAATGGCCTATATATGTGCAATATTTTAACCGAGCCCTCATTAACTGAATTTAATGCCACAGTTATGTTAGAATTAGGGTGGCCATATGCGCCGTTCATACGGGACACGTCCCGGCCAGGATTTTAATATTGCCTAAAATACCCAAGTTTTGGCTGTTTGCACTGTGCAGGTCAATCGTTGTGTGACATTCATGAGAGCTATAGAGAGCAGAGCAGACGGCTCCTTATGCTTTCGAATAAGCTCTTGCACCTACTTTGGTGTCTTTTTTTTTATATAAACAATAGAGCTAATGTACATTACGCATTACAACAAAGGCCTGCAGAGGGCGCCAACGGCCTGGTGATTATTTGTACACATTGCTGTGCACGCTTCAAGTCAAACGAACGAACAAACACGTGTGCATATTTGCATCGCTTTGATCGTTCCCTGTAGATCTCACCTTTTTACGATTGGTCAATTATGTACAATACCTGCATGTTATTGGTCAAACTGCTTTGGATGTTTTAGGCAATATTAAAATCCTGGCCAGGACGTGTCCTGTATGAACAGCGCATATGGCACCCTAGTCAGAATGCATCTCATTCTTGTTTCTGTGGCGGAGCGTCGGGCTCGGGTGTGCGGTCCGGAGCGCTGTATGACTGATGTATCAGTTCAATTTAACTTTACTCCAAATATATGAACTTACCTGTTTTAAATACTTTATTTTTAACGTGTTCGTTTATGTCCAATATTTAGTGTTAAACTGTTGGTCTTTAAATGAAATCTACTATTGATTTTCACCATTGACTGATTTTGCAGAACATTTAGACTGATAACTTCCATACGCAGATGCGGCAAATTTGTCACAGGACGCGGGGTATGACAGTTTTGTCCGACTATATATGAACTAGCTGTTTTAAATACAGTATTTTTATATTTAACATGTTAGTTTATCTGTATGTTTGAAAGTATATTATTTAGATTATTGGTGCTTCCATAGGCTCACTCTCGCACACCTGCGTGGTTTAAAACACCAAATAGTTATGCTATGACAAGTACAGAGAGTCTCTCTCTTGCCCCACCCATGCACGATAATATCGTGTATCATCGATCTCATGGGTTGATGATATGACGATTTGAAAAATGACCATATCGCCTAACACTAGTCCTTTCATACTACACGACCAAAAGTGCGTGTTATGTGACCATTCATGCAAACTGTAGCATCATGCTACATAAGACAATAAATAAGATTTATATTCCGCTTTTACTTAAAACTCATTTTAAACCACCATCGAGTGTTTGTAATAACTTCCGATTGCCATCTAATGTGTGTTTTGGCCATGTAATGTTGCTGAAATTAAATATGTTATTGCCTCTGAGTCAGAGCAGCGATCATGGAAGGGAGAACACAGGCAGGCAGTGCTGGAAGCCGCTAATGCTCATCAGTAAATCAGTGGAAAATAAATAGAAATCATGATTCTGACGTCTGAGCAATGCGTTTTAAAACGAACACGCACTAGTGTAAATGTAACCTAACAGATGTGTAAACTGAAGACTATCTGAGCTTTATTAAAACTATTTGCACTGATTTATTGTGTTGGTTACATTTTGTTCCTTTGTGCAGTGGCTCAGGAGATGAGTCTTTGAGTTTGTATAAACATCAACAAGCTGAAAAATAAAACCAAAGTTTTTTTTTTTAGATAATGTAATCTTGTTAAAATTGATTTCACAAAATTGGTATCGAAAAATGTATCGTTCAGGAACCGGTATCGAAGTCAAGGTATCGGTATCGAACATTTTTGAACGATACCAAGCCCTAGTTATTGGGTTAATCTTTTTCACGATTCCTTGGTTGGTAGATGCACCGAGGACCTGATTATAGCACTTAAAACCTGGAAAAGTCTGATTTTCATGATATGTAGAGCCCGACAGATATGGGTTTTTGGGGCCGATACAGATATTAGGGAGTTAAAAAAGGCAGATATCGATATATCGGCCGATATTCTTTGTGTATATTATAGTACAGTACCAGTCAAAAGTTTGAGGTGAATTTTCCCATTCTTGTGTCCACACATTTGACTGGTACTATATATAGAATACAGTATATACATAAACCGAATATATATACATAAACACATTTTTTGCAATGATCACTCAAATGTGGTGATCAAACACTTATAATGACGTGACGGAGATACGTAATGGAGGAAGGGAATTTAACAATTTAACAAACTTTATTATCCTAAATAAGTCTGACATCAGTGTACTGAACACTAATACATTAATAATTACAAACACTTTCAAGTGTAGCTTGATGCTAATTGTACTTCTAATTATATTTTAGGATGTAGCCTATTCTTGTAAGCATTATATATAGTTTGTGTTTCTGGTGTAGAACCAAACTATCTTAATTTAATGCTGTATATTGAGCAGCGGACGATGTTAAATCCATATACGAGACGCATATCTGAGGAAAAATGCATTGCTGGTCAGCGCCACCTAGCATGCAGGCGTGAATTAGCAGAAGGCGAACAATCGTTTCACGCTCTGTGTGAAAGCAACGCTCGTCGGAGATTCGCCTCGCTTTTTCGCATCGCGATTATATTTTAGGATGTAGCCTATTCTTGTAAGCATTATATATAGTTTGTGTTTCTGGTGTAGAACCAAACTATCTTAATTTAATGCTGTATATTGAGCAGCGGACGATGTTAAATCAATTTAACGCTCTGTGTGAAAGCAACGCTCGTCGGAGATTCGCCTCGCTTTTTCGCATCGCGCTCATTGTGGAAAGGCCTTTAGGAGTAGTCTCTGTGGTGTTACAGGCCTTGGATGGCACATCTATGGACTCCTTGTAGTCCAATCTAGGGGTCGACCGATATGTGTTTTTCAAGGCCGATGCCGATACCGATTATTGCAGATCAAGTAGACCGATAACCGACATTTTTAACCGATATATATGTCTGGTGCAACACTGAAAATTAATGTCAAAATTAAGAATAACAAGGGCTCTGACAAAAACTGCCTTCCCTGGTGTTGGTTGAGTGTAGTACTCCCACAGTAAACTCTTTATTTTAAAGAGTTAAACCCTTTATTTTTTGCCAAACAAAGGGTTTACCATTAAAATTAAAACATGGAAGAAATAGCGTATTGTGTGATTATTCTTTTAAACAAAAGTTGTAATAATTGTTGTAGTAGAGTAGTCAGGGGTTAAAGCAAAAAAAAAAAAAATTTCTGATTGAATTTTTCCTCGGCCAAACCCCATTCCACAGCCATACCGGTTCACACACCCAGTTTAAGAGCAGTGGTTTTCTTCTTGTAATCAGGAGCGCTTGTCCTCCTAATTAAAAGAATTAAGGAGCACCTTCTGATCAATAATCAAATTCTGACCAAAAATTAGCTTTCCTAATATGAGGTGAAGTGATTTACAGGGGCATTTTCTTTTTACCTTTGCAATGGCATCATTTTCATCTGTCAAATTAAAAAATGTATGTTTATAAGCTTTTTAAAATGTCTATTTAAAACAATATAATAAGAAGTAGAATAAGACAAATAAGTTACCAATCATGAAATTAATTTGATTAATTTGTACTACAGAGGTGGCACAGAAGAACACAAAAGTGGCTTGTAGGTACATTTTCAGACATTCAATGAGGCTCAGAAGTGGCATGAGTGCAATTAAATT
>NW_015547722.1:277782-278039 GCF_001515605.1 Sinocyclocheilus anshuiensis
GGAGATTAATGTTTTAAATATAAAATTTTGAATACAGAAATATTACATTTAAATAACTGCAATTATACCTAAAAATTAAACAAACCACCAGCAGGTGGCGGCAAACAGTGTTGGGGAGTAACTAGTTACATGCAACGGCGTTACGTAATTTAATTACAAAATAAATGTAACTGTAATCAGTTACAGTTACTAAGAAAAAATGTGTAATTAAATTACAGTTACTTATGAAAATGTTAACGATTACAAAGGGGATTACA
>NW_015547722.1:278050-279850 GCF_001515605.1 Sinocyclocheilus anshuiensis
TAATTAAAAAAGCATTAATTTTTCATAATGTTTAGTGAAATTATTTGGTAGTCTGAGGTGGGATGGGGATTCGGGGGAGGGAGCCAGATTTTTTTTATAGGTTTAAAGGGGGGCGCGACCAAAAAAGTTTGAGAACCACTGTACTAAAGCGATTATTTCCATTCCAATTCGCCATTCGATAATTAAATCTCTAATAAATCATGAATCGGTTAGTCGCGCCTGGCAATGCTTCGGCTCGCGCGATCTCCGTGCCTCCGCCAAACGGTTATCAGAGTAATCAGAGTAATCAATGCGAGAGAGAGAATGGAGTGGACTGGGGAAGCACACAGGTGGAGCAGAGAAGCAAAACTACTGTTCAGGGTTTCAAGTGCAGGTCAGTTTCATCTGTAAACATGCTATTGTAGTTTTGTCTTTGTTTACTTAGTTAAGCAGCAGCAGCCCATTGCTCATCAGTCATCACTCAAAATAATGTGCTGCATCAGAGCCAAATAGCGCATTTCAAAATTAAGTTGTTTTATTGGCTAATCGGTTTTGAAAATGACCGATACCGATAATCATAGAAATGCTTAATATCGGCGCTGATATTCGGTCGACCCCTAGTCCAGTCACCAACAATCTAATGCACAATACACTCAAAACCTATCCAATAGCTGGATTTTTTGTGACGTGATTTTTTTCCCTTTGTACCTTGTGTCTGTATGGTCCTCCAAAGGCGATCCTGCGAGCATCCTCCACATTTTCACAGACCAGGGCATTTCCACAGGCGTACTGCAGGGCTTTCTTAATGTGTGGTGGCTCATAGCGAATTACATCAATCACCAATTTAGCACCACGCAGCTCACGCAGTTTCTCATCTGTGGGCTTGACCTGTTGAGGACATTATAATACATGAGCCAACCTGCTCAAGCACAACACATTCAGCGAAATAAAAATCCAGTGACAGCACCTCCAGGTAGTCTAGGGGCAGGAAGGTCTCGGGTTCCCCACGCTGCTCTTTTATGTACTGGATACAGTCACGACCCGTCTTCTCAGAGTCCACAATTATGGCGTCCATGTTTTTGCCCAGAACTTTAGTAACAGCAATCTGAAATTTCTTCTGTGTGGGCTGGCACAGGTCAATCAGTCTCCCGTACTGGAAAATGAGATGACCATATGTTAGCATACAGCTATATAAGACACATATATGCAATGACACTGTGAAGTCGCTTCTCACCACTGATCCAGGATACAGCCTCTTGATACTCTCCAGAATCTCAGCCTTACGCTGTTGTCTGCTGTTCTCCTGTCTGTCGATACGAGCATCACCCAGCTGCTCCATCACCTGCAAGAAATATATCATAGAGTTGAGCAAATGACGGCTTTTTTCCCATTGAATTACCTTTCATTCTTTCCTTTAAAAGCTTTTCTGCACCCGTTACAGTTTCCATCAGTTACAGAGTGATTAATGCACATCTCATCAAAAGTGTCATTCTTGGCATGGTTGTGGACACTCCAGAGACTATCAATTAGGTTAAGAGATTATTCAGGTTTCTAAAAAAAACAAAAAACAAACTCATTCTCTGACAAAAGGAGAAATACAGCAAAAATAATATGGAAGTTACCCCACTTTATCCCTGTACATGAAGCAGCACTAAAAAACTAACTACTTTATTCAGAATTACAGAAAAGTTAGGATGAAGAGAAAATGCTTTCAAAACTTTTCAGAAGACAATCAGTTCCTTTCAGAGATACATTCATATAAAGCCTCCCCCACAAAAACTCTTCAGTTGAATGAACCATGAAGTGCAATATATATATATA
>NW_015547722.1:280042-286081 GCF_001515605.1 Sinocyclocheilus anshuiensis
TATATTAGGGCTGTCAGTTTAACACATTAACTTAATTAGTTATGAAAAAATAATGCAAGTAAAATATTTTAATGCAGTTAACGCACTGGCCCTGCCCCCAGACCTGTATGTCATCTTACATTTCATACAGTTGACTGTTGATGACAAATATGATGCAGGGCAACAACTCCATAAAATTCAAGATTTTGTTTCCAAAAATGCTCCTGTATGTGCTTTTGTCTCTCATTTATATCAAACGATAAGCGATATCACATCAGCAGCGAGAGCAATATCTGAGTGCTGTTTATGTCCGAATACCACAAGTTTAAATGTGATTTTACACAACAGTTCTGTAAATAAGAAGTTGATATTGCGTTATATTTTAAACACAATATTATGTTTTTGTACAATTTTGCAGAGTACATATTTAGCTTTAAAGCCATAGCAGAATTGTTTCACATCTCCGAGCAACAGAGCAGTGTTTAGTTTCTGAATGAATCCGCGTTTTAAACGAATCGTGCGAACCAATGATTCAAAGACCCATTCATAAAGAGAGCCATTTACTTCATTTCTGAATGAATCAGCTGTTTGAACGAATCGAATGAAGACATTAACGACCACCTGCTGTGGCAGATTTAGTTTCTTATTTAGAGTACCATTTTATAAAAAAAAATAATAATAATAAAAATAATAAAAACATTAAAGAGATAGTTCACCCCAAAAAATAAATTCTGTCATTATTTACTCACCCTCATGGTGTTTCAAACCTTCCTTTATGGAACATAAAAGAAGGTATTTTGAAGACTGTTGGTAACAAAGCTGTTTTGGTTACCAATGACTTTCATTGTATGAACAAAAAATACTGAGATGTTTCTCAAATTATCTTCTTTTATGTTCCATAGTTTATAGTGTTGTCACGGTACCAAAATTTCAGTATTCGGTACCAATACCAGTGAAAAGCTTGAACTTGATCGGGGTGTTTTGTTAGTTTTGATGTGTTTCCTCTTGAGGTCTTGAGGTAAAATTCGCATTCCAGGGGCTAAATATCATGTTAGCGTGGTCGTTTTTCAACCCGCGGACATGAAAAACATCAGAAAAACACTGCTTAACAGTGTTAAGCAGCCCAATTCCTCGGGAAAACCGCGGACTTGGCAACACTGGAAGAGGCTAGCACCGGTACTTAAAAAAAACGTGGTACCATAACGTTTTCATTTTTTTAGTACTGACTTGGTACCGAAATACCGGGTCTTTTGCCAACACTAGGTTTACGTTACGTAGACTAAATGTTTATGTGTAATCAATTTTATGTTGAATCAAATAAAATATTTATTTCTAAAGCTACAATTTGTAATGTCTACTTGATACTTTCTCATTTAACACAAAAATATATTTAAATAATCTTTTGTGGGTATTTTCACAGACAAATTTATTTTGCGATTAATTAATCGAAACATCATGTGATTAATTAGATTTTAAAAAATTAATCGACTGACAGCCCTAATATATATAAATATATATATATAAGGAATGTAACAATATCAAAATCTCACGATACGATATTCATTGCAATATTTAAAAAGAAAAAAAAAGACATGAAGAACTGGGAAAAATTTACATTTTGTACATTCTAAAGTTTAATTATTCAGTCTAGTGCACTTTGAGAATTCAAAATGAAGAGCTGCAACCCATGTTCTTAACTAAGAAAACTTAAGTTAGAAAAAAAGTCAGTGAATTTACTTGTACCTGAACTTTAAAGGGGACTCAACCCTCTTTTTATTTGTGATATACGGGCTTAGTCTAGATTACATTCACACTGGTGTTTTAGGAAGCCAAACAAATCAGAATATAATAATAATAATAATAACAACGACAATAATAGCCATACATTGTAAAACAATTGCACTGTAAAATATTAATATTAATAATAATATTTCATAGGTATATTATTTTTGCTTTACACTACAGTAGGAAAATTACAATACTTCTTTCCTAATTTCTACATTTGAAAGAGATTTTGAATTTGGACTGCATTTAAACCGCTAGCTACCAGTAGGCATGGGTCAGTATGAGATTTTGACGGTATGATAACCTTAAGCAAAAATATCACGGTTTCACAGTATCACGGTACTGTTGTTACAGCTCTAAAATGTGTTAATTTTAAATGTCTGGGTTAAAAAAAAAAAAAAACCTGAACACAATATATTCTGAGCAACATACAGAATATTTGGAACAGTAGAATTTGTTTATTTTTTCTTTGATTTGTTTCTGAAATGTGGGCTGTCCTGCAGCTTTTGATGTGGATGGTTGATTTGCTGCTAGAGCTACTGCTGCCCTAAAAAGAAGAAAAATAAAGACTGACATCTTTATTTAACCTAAATCTGTAATTACAGTTATTTAATTTTAGTTATATAATTCATATACATATCATTTATATAATTTCATATCATTTATTTATATAATTTCATATACATAATTTGATTTACCCAATTTGAAGCAAAAACAGAATGTTCTGACTAGCTTTGTGAAATTGTATTCGCCGATACCGATATATCGGAGACAGGCTCATATCGGCAAAACGATATATCGGTCGGGCTCTAATCACAATAATCACAATATCTAATCTAATCACAATTCATTCAGTGTGAACAGAGCCGTTCTGAGGCGCAGAAAACACCGGATTACAATAAACGAGTTGACTGCATTCATTCAGTGTGAACGGAGCCGTTCTGAGGCACGGAAAACACCGGATCACAATAAACGAGTTCACTGCATTCATTCAGTGTGAACGATCACAATAATCACAATATCTAATGTAATCACAATTCATTCAGTGTGAACAGAGCCGTTCTGAGGCGCGGAAAACACCGGATCACAATAAACGAGTTCACTGCATTCATTCAGTGTGAACGGAGCCGTTCTGAGGCACGGAAAACACCGGATCACAATAAACGAGTTCACTGCATTCATTCAGTGTGAACGGAGCCGTTCTGAGGCACGGAAAACACCGGATCACAATAAACGAGTTCACTGCATTCATTCAGTGTGAACGGAGCCGTTCTGAGGCACGGAAAACACCGGATCACAATAAACGAGTTCACTGCATTCATTCAGTGTGAACGGAGCCGTTCTGAGGCACGGAAAACACCGGATCACAATAAACGAGTTCACTGCATTCATTCAGTGTGAACGGAGCCGTTCTGAGGCACGGAAAACACCGGATCACAATAAACGAGTTGACTGCATTCATTCAGTGTGAACGGAGCCTTTCTGAGACGCGGAAAACACCGGATCACAATAAACGAGTTCACTGCATTCATTCAGTGTGAACAGAGCCGATCTGAGGCACAGAAAACACCAGATCACGAGCTGATCGTCTGAATGAAGTGTGCGCTTCGCTTTGAAACACGCAGCTAAACCAGACTTGAAGGGATTAATCCATATTGTGCTTTCGGTACCACGATATTGTCGAGACAATTTTGCTATCAATATATTATATTGATAATATCGTTACACCCCTAATTAGGGATGTCAACGATTAATCGATGATTAATCGATGATTCATGTGAAGTCCACTTCGCAGGGCACTTACGGTCGAATAAGACCACGCTTGAATGCTGCTGCCTGAACAAGAGACCTCCTTACTGAAGTGAAAGTGTTGACTGGTGTCACTATCTCGCGAACGTGCCGGCGGATCTCCACCAAATTCAGGGGGATCCCTTCAGCTCAAGGAGCCCTCTCGAACGCCACCCTCCACGCGTCGGTAGCCCGATCGCTTGATCTGTGCAGCACAGCCACACGCGCCACATTTACGTTTGGGATAATATTATTTTTAATGCCATAATGTCAGTTGAAAACATTGCAATTGTGTTTTAAAATACAACAACGAACACCACGAAACCATTTAAAGAGGCGCGTTCAGCAGTCTCCGTGACGGGATAGGAAACAGTCAAAGTAAAATGATCTCAAACAAGCTCTCTTCATTTTATCAAATGATCATAATCACATCTATTCATTTTACAATCCTGCTACTAGCATTTTATCCAGACTAAATCCCCTTTAAATCGGGTGAGAAAGAGAAAGAGGGTTTTTTTTTTTTTTTTGAGTAACTTTTGCACATCCTGTCATGCCGGGCTGCATAGATGCATTTTACAGCATTAAGGTTAACGATTAATTGATCGTTAATTTAAATGACGATCGATCATGGAAATGATCGAAAATTGACATCCCTACCTCTAATATATATATTTTTTTATTTTTTGTTAAAGAGACCACCCTCCTTACCCACCCAAACCTCACTTTTGTTGATATAAGCAGGATTTATTCATGTAAGTACAGCTTATTTTCTCAAAATATTTGATGAAAAAATGGTAATAAATCACTCCCTCCATGTAAAACACCCGAGAGGCACACCATTTGGTTTACTTTGAGCTAAACCACAGTCTCGAATTGATATGACTGCATGCTTGTCAATGTAAATGATGAAGTATTTTAGCGCTTGCCTTTCTGTGGTGTGCCTACTTTGAATTTTTGGTTTAAGCGCTTGCCTTTCTGAAATCTTACTTGGTTCAGCTCCATGTTGATCTCATCTATTCTTCGTTTGGCCTGTTCCACCTCTTCTGTGAGCTCCTCCTCCATCCTCTTCTGCTCATCCAGAGACTGTCTGGAAACAGAAGGAGAAAAGGAGCAATGACACGCACAATAACAGCTGTTAGCCAAATCAGATGTGGCTTTGAGAAGTGTTTGTACCTGCTGGTGGTGATGTAATCCTCCAGCTTCTCAATGCGCTTCTGGTTCTCCTCGATCTCTCTGATCTTCTGCTTGATCTTGGCCTATCGATAACAACAATCACAACAAATCAAGCTGCTGTTTGTTTATTTCCACTGTATCAATTAAGCCCACAGAAACTCTTTGTACCTCTGTTTCTATTTTCTTCCTCTCCTCCAGGTCCAGACGGTCTTGGTCAGCTTTTTGGTCTCTGTTGAATTTCTCCAGCTCCTGAGCCAGTGTAGCAGCTCGCTTGCTCGCCTCCTCCTTCAGACGGTGATATGCCTTAACCTAAACACAAGCAAAGACAACAGTCATATTAAACTTAGTATTATTAATAGTGCTGTCAATCGATTAATCGCATTAATCGCTGATTACTAGGGATGCACCGATACCACTTTTTCCAGTACTCGCCCGATACCGATACTTTTATTTTTGGTACTTGCCGATACCGAGTACCGATACCAATATTTTATTGCATTTGTAAATTTTTTCAATATTGGGTACAGAAACCAAAAGAGTATGTATAATGTTAGTTGGTTGACTTCATTTATCAAATAGATACAGTCAAACCAAAATTTATTCAGACACCTTCAACATTTCTCACATTATCACAGTTTATTCGCTATAGTTTAGAAAATGGTAATAAAATATAACAAGAACTCAGAGTTAAACTGAGTCAGAACAAATTCAGCTCGATAATGTTAGATAACTTTGATAGAAAGGTATGTAATAGATTACAATCAACCAAAAATTATTCAGACAGCTGTTAGTATGACAGTATTTACACAACTATCAATACTTAGATGGACAACCCTTATCCTCAATGACAGCCTGTAGTCTCCTGGGCATGCTGTCACTCAGCTTCATGCAGTGTCCTGCACCCACTAGTAAAAAATTATATCTGGTCTCCGAATAGTTTTTGGTTTGACTGTATATCCTTTGGTTATTTTCACACTTAATTATGCCCATTAAAATGTATTTTATTTGTATTTGTATTTTAAGCATACACGACTTTCGCCAGAAAGTCAATCCACTCAGCATGCGTTGCTTATCAGCTCGCGCACATCAGCTATACAGTCAATACTGAATGTTTAACATTATATTCATTGCATACATATACTTCGTAGACATCCTTAATCTCTAATAACTCCATTCTGCTGTCTGTTGTCGGTGTTTCATTGTCTGAATATGGCACTTAACACATGCTGTGTGGTATCAGCGTTTGGTATCGGGGCATTTTAACGAGTACGAGTACGAGTACAGGAGCTCAGTATCGGGCCCGATACCGATACC
>NW_015547722.1:286237-290275 GCF_001515605.1 Sinocyclocheilus anshuiensis
CAGCTCGCGCACATCAGCTATACAGTCAATACTGAATGTTTAACATTATATTCATTGCATACATATACTTCGTAGACATCCTTAATCTCTAATAACTCCATTCTGTTGTTGGTGTTTCATTGTCTGAATATGGCACTTAACACATGCTGTGTGGTATCGGTGTTTGGTATCGGGCATTTTAACGAGTACGAGTACAGGAGCTCAGTATCGGTGCATCCCTACTGATTACATTACATATGTATGTGTACCAAGGTTATTTCGTAAACGAAAACTAAAACTAAGACTAAAACGATTGATGAAAAAACAATTTCGTAAACTGAAATAAAATAAAAACGTCAAAATAATTGAAAAACTAAAACGAAACTAAACTAACAACAGTTATTGAAAAACTAACTGAAATAAAATAATAATCAAAAATAAATAATCGTTTTCGTAATCATTACGTTCTCACCCCTTGGCGGAAAAATATACGAGCTGTGTGGAGGTTTAGGGAAATAGCCTACCTATAATGGCGCATCACGCACATGGGGTTATCTGACGGAGAGACGCAAAGCATTTTAAAGCCTGCACGGGTCCTGTTTGGTAAACGTTCACCAGCAGTACTTAACAGAACACCCGACCCATTATCTGACAGCAGCGCTAATTTAATTCTGTACCAGACGAGAACCGTTTGACAAAGACCCAAAGTTGCGACCCGAACTGCACTCGCATTAAATCTATTACATCAGGTAAGCAAGATTATTCATTTTATCATGTAACTCAAGCAATCAAACTTTGAAGAAAAACAGACATGCAGTGCAACATGATAATTAACAGGATTAATTTATTAAAAAAGGCTTGCCTGCTTTATTTGGCGTGTATTTGTATACTTTTACTATCTAATCAATCGCAGCATGCGTTAATTTTGTGTCGCTATATCTTTGCCTCACTAAGGTTAAATTATGCCTACGTCTGTCTTTGGCCTGCGGTCTGGGAGTGATCTGTTAATTCTGCTGAACTTTAATTAAAACTAACTAATAAAAACTAAACTGAATTTTATGGCAAATTTGAAAACGATAATAACATAAAACAAATTTAAAAATTCAAAACTATAATAACCTTGATGTGTACTGTGTATATTTATTATGTTTATATAAATACACACACATACAGTATACATTTTGAAAATATTTACCTTTATACATTTATATATTCATATTATTATATTTTATATTATATATACATATATGTAATATATAAACATACAATTTTTCTTAAATAAATACATGCATGTTTATTTACAGTGGTGTGAAAAAGTGTTGGCCCCCTTCCTGATTTCTTATTTTTTTGCATGTTTGTCAAACTTCGGTCTGTGCAAGAAAAAAAAAGTTCTTTGTGCATTTTTCTTTTTTTCTACTTAAAATAATATGCTAAATGCATAAATTATTATTATTATTATTATTTGTTACTTTGCATTTTTTGTTAGAAAATGTTTATTAACTAAGTTTTTTAAGGTTCCTAATATTTACTTAATAATACTTAATTTCCATGATCTAAATATTCTTAAAAATTAAGTTTGTTGTCATTTGGAAGTGTGAGGGCCTTCTTGCATTATTATACTGTTACATTATGATTATATATTCAGTGGCATAAAATGGTCTTTAAAATGACAATAATAAAATTCTGTCCATTGTATTGCAATATTTAAACAATAAATGTCGTTTTGGCGCTGTTTAATGTGGAGTGACAGATCGCTGTAGCGCCTCAGTTCAACAGACGCGGCAGCGCGAGGCGCACGTGAACTGATCATCTCCTCCACATTAATACCAGTTTCAGCACAAAATAAACATTACTAAACATCCAAAGATAAGTTAAAATAAAAGAGTACAACTTTACAAGCCGTATTCTGTCTCAATTAATTGCTCAATCAGTGTTTCAGCTGCGCAAAGATGTCAATATAACGTCTTGTAAACAATGACACGTAACGTCACATTTACCTCAGAAAAAACATATTCGGTGACCATAAACTCATTAGTCACATAAGAAATAAACTGTAGAGAGGGACATTTTGCTAAGATATTTTTTTTCCTTGAGAAAATTTGGCATGTATTGTACCTGATATATATTCAAAATAATCGATATTGAATCGAATCGCAAGCTTGCGAATGAGAATCGAATCGAATCGTGAAATTTGTGTCAAAACCCAGCCCTACTGTTGGCAGGTCTGTTCAATATGTCCCTGTCTTCCTGTTTCAGTTGAAATTACATCAGCACAATGCTGTGCGTTTCAAGGCACTTCAGTGGATCTTTAACATTAGCAATACTCCTGAGAATCGAAAGCTTGTGAATGAGAATCGAATCGAGAAGTTTGTGTCAAAACCCAGCCCTAAATGAATATGTTGGCATTTTTCACAGTATATAACCCTCAGTCAGCTGTACCTGGTTCTCTTCCAGCTGTAGATCTTGTCCCTGACTTTGAGCCTCCTCCTCCATTCGCTCCTCAAACTCCTGTCTGGCCATTTCCACCGCCCCCTGTTCACGGTCTAGCTCCTCCATGTCTGCCTTGCGTTTTTTGTAGCATTTCTGGGCGTTCTGCATTGATTTACGGGCAGTCTCCAGTTTCTTGATCTTGTGAGCAGTGTTCTCCTTGGCTTTAATGTACAGAGGCCTCTTCTGATTAAGCTCTGCATCCTTCTCCCTGTCAACATGTCACAAAATTAATTACTATCTATTAGCTGAGCTCTAATCATATATTATCAGATGTGATCAATTAGAGAATAATTTTCATCTTCTTAGCCTGCCCTGATCAATTCTGTAAGAGCTCAGGGCACTTCATTATCGTTTGTCTTTTAAGCAATTTTTATTCATAATTTTCAGGGCATATTAGAATTTAAGGATACTCTGCTTGGTCAGGTGATGACTCTAATCTGCCAATAATCATGTCCTATGACCCAGCTGGTGGTTTCTCAATTTTACATCGATTACATTTTGATTAAACAAAAGATGTGGGACTACTTCAAGACTTCAGCAAAGACAAACATGCAATGTAAAATAAATATATCAAATAGTACATTTAAAAAGTAGGGATGCAGTAAAATAATGAAAATAGGAATTCAGTATCAATTAACTTTAGTATGGTGGATAACCAAATGTTCATGATATCATGGAGTGCAATCAAATCATCTTAAGCCAAGGAGTCAAAGGAATTTTGTTTCTAGCCCTTATGGTTCAAAAGGTATTAGCTTAAATGTGAGTGCAACTTTAAGCTGTTGTTTTGAATTACAGACTCCACATTTGCTGTGGTTAATGTTAAGACTCCTCAATCTGTGTGCCAAATTTCATACTTTTCCTGCAAATGGTTCTATGGACTGCCTTGGCCAAAACAATTGTCGTTGTTGTTGTTTGTCATAAAAAATGACAATTAACTGACAAACAATTGACCCTCTGTTTCAGACTCACTTGATCTCTTTCTCAATCATCTGCTGGTCTCTCATCATTCTGCCCAGCTCTTTCTTCTTCTCTTTCAGCTCCTCCTCCACACGGTCCATGCGTTTTCTGTCCTTATCAATCTCTTTGTTGCGGTGGGCCAGCTCTCGGTTCAGTTTCTCAATCTCTGATTCATTGTGGTACAGTTTAAAGAGCTGTAACTGTACATGAGCACGCACCACCTCGTCTTTAAGCCGTTGGTAGCGTTCCGCCTGCACATAACACATGGAGAACCCAGCTAAGATTATGAACTTATAATTGCATATGTGCCTTCAGGGTTTTCAACACCCAAATAAATCTATTCCTACATTAATGAAAGAATAATTTACTAGTATGGCTACATTAGGAGCCCACCTCTTCTTTCTCTTGCTTGGCTTCCTTTCGTTCAGCAGCGATGTTTTTCTTGCGATGGTAGTTAAACTGCGTGTCCTCCTCAGCCTTTACCATTTCTTTCTTACATCTGTCGTATTCTTGAGCAAGCTCTCCAGAACGAGAAATCTCTTCAAACAGAGCAGTTCTCTCTTTGGGGTTCTTCATGGCAATTGACTCGACCGCACCCTGGGGGGGGGGGGG
>NW_015547722.1:290299-291183 GCF_001515605.1 Sinocyclocheilus anshuiensis
CGCCGCCGGGTGCGCCACGCGCGCGCGCACCGGTCCCCCGGCGCCTCCCCCCACGACGGCGTCCGCCCGCAGCGAGAGTTGGAGGGCCCCTTCGCGCGGGCAGCGGAGGGGGTTCAGACCCACCGGCAGCCGCGGAGAGGAGGACCTCCGGTCCTCGCGCCGACGAGGCGCCGCCCTCCCGCCCCCCCCCCCCCCGGGGGGGGGGGGGGGTAAAAACACCATAAACACTGTATTTCTCTACACTTAGATAACATGTGACAAACTCAAGGCCTATTCCGGCCCACCGCATCATTTTATGTGGCCCACGAGAGCATATGATTGTCTTAAAATAAAATCTATGCTGCTTTATATTGTAAATTATGAAAGTGCGTATCAATACCACACGTTTCTGTTTCTATTTGGCGTTCTATTTATACACAGAAATTGACTTTGGTGTGCACAAGATACGCAATAGTTAGGATTAGGGGTGTGCGGTTTTTCCGCTGATGATGAAAGAGTAGTAAAATAATTACGAATTTGAATCAGTAAATTTTAACGAAAACAATACATTATAAAAATGAAAAAAGCAGTTTTTTTTGCGATCAGATCAACCGGTAAACTCCTGGAAAGTCTAAGGATCCAGTAAGCGAATGCATTCAAACAGTAAGTTCAAAACAGCTCTAATGTAGAGAAAACACAGCCCATTTTATCAGAGATGGCAGAGATAATAGTACTCACATACAGATGTCAGTAAAAAAAAAAATTCAGCAAGCTATTTGGCTTAAAAGCACGAGTGTTTTATACTGGATGCTGGCTGAAGGTGTTTTAGATTATGCCGTAGTCAGTGCAGGGTTTCTGCAGACATGAACAAGTTAAATTTAAGACTTTTTAAGACCTTTTTAATA
>NW_015547722.1:292209-296282 GCF_001515605.1 Sinocyclocheilus anshuiensis
AATAGACTGAATCATGCAGTGAAAGAGCGCACTTGACTTCACGTAATGCGTGCACTCTGTAGGTGTTTTGAATGTTTTTTTTGCGTCGTGAGAATATTGAGTAAAATAGCTCACTTGTCATGGTGTTATTTAACTATATCATGTTATGAATAAACTAAACATTTTGAATTTTTACCTCAGTGTGTTTCTTCTGAGTTTATGTGTGCTGTCACACTCATTTGTTCTGAAGTCTCGAGACAAACAGAGTGAGCTTCAGCGCGAGCTTGTATTCTGTATTCTGCTAACTCACTTACCGCGGGAAGAAAAAATCTTCGGTCTGTCCAATGATTGTAAACAGTCATTAGGTCCGTCAGACTTAAGATATTTTAGCGGTAATGAGACCAAAAATAATTAAGACCCATCGAATCTGAATTTAAGACATTTTAAGACTTTTTAAGGCCTTATATTAGGAAAACGTTATTTAAGACATTTTAAGACTTTTTAAGGACCCGCGGACACCCTGCAGTGGTTTTAATTCTGGATCAGTCAGGTCAAGGTAGCTCGTTTAGAGGTCTTTTGGCATCTCCCTGTGTTCCTGTTTGGTATCGCAAATTGACTTGTGCAATTTTTTTTATTAAAAGTGCTGTAAACTACTAAATGTAATGTACAAATGTTAATTTTCTGTGAAGCTGCTTCGCAACAGTGTATCATGAAAAGTGCTTTACACATAAATAAGAATTGAATTGCAAACAATTATTAATTTATTTATTTATTGCACTATATACATTCATTGCGAATTATGAAAATTAAAAAGTACTTTTTTAGTACTTTAGTTTGTATTTATTTTTGGGTGGGGGAGTGGGGTTGAGTACCGCCACTTCTTTTTTCTCTACTTCAAGCACTGATTGCGTATCATATGCACGCCAAAGTCAATTTCTGCGTATAAATTATGCTATTGATAGGCATATTCATAAGACCGGGCTCATTTATTTTTTTTAAATGCCATAGCTGTCACACGTTATTAGCAGCTCACAATTATTTGTTGTACCATAAATGTAACAAAAAGGTTTTTAACAAAGTTAATGTAATGACTTGTGTTTGATGATATTCGTCTATATTTACTTTGATTTATGGAGTAATGTGGATTTCTTAACCTGATAAATTAAAAGGATTTATGTTAAAATAACACAGAGCAATAACATATAGGGCCTATTTTCACATCTATGCAAATGCATATAACATATTTGTAACTTAAGTAATAAAAAAGAGACAGTTATTGAACAATAAGGAGTAGTAACATTTGTACAGTCTTACAGTTACAACTGGCCCTTGATGGCAGCCATAATGTTGAAGTGACCCTCAGTGAAAATGAGTTTGACACCCCTTAGACACTTCCTGACTGTATGCTTCTGTATGTTTATGCATTGCATCTTTTTAGGGGGTCAATTAATCTGACCACTTGACCTGTATCTGTTGTAATAAAACTTTTTTTCTACCATCTAAGTAGAAGGAGGAATGAGAGAGAGTTCTCACCCAATACTATTTAATCATAGTTGGGTCTGTTTTGAGTATGTAGTTCACATGACATGGTTCAAGTTTTCTGTGATTGTTTAGTCAGCTTGAACTAAATCCAGCACGGCCACCCCAAAGTGCAGAACATTCTGACTTTGTGAAAAGGAATTATCTATTAATCTTACATTTCTTCATTATATAATTGCCCGATTTGTTAATATTTAAAGGAAAGCTCGCCATTGGCCACCACAGCCTAAAAAATTAATGAAAAAAAAAAATAATATGTTATCAGACTTTTTTTTTATTCAATAACTATCGAAGCTTATGCTTACGGTTACATTCAAATCACAAGTCCTATAAACGTCAACCTCCTAGGGCTGGGCGATATATTTAAAAAAATCTTGATATTGTCAATTTTTATGATATTCGATATATATCTCGATATGTTTGCATCTGCTTTTAAATCATAAAAAAAATATGAATTGTTACAAAGTAAATACAAAATGTTTAGTGCAAATTTTAGCAGTTAAAAAAATCTAGACCAAGTGATCACTTATTGCTTTTTATTAAATGAACACGTGTATTTGTAACTGAAGTAGCGCAAAACAAGTACAGAAAGTGCATTCTGTCAACTGTTTGGTGCATGCAATTCACAATTTACACTGTGCAACTGGGGGAAATAATTAAACTGGGATAAGTATTTTTTACACGTTTTTAGCTAAGAACACAAGTCTGTCAACTGTCTCTTGTTTAAGAGAAGCTCTGTGGCATGAAACTATGTTCCCTCTGGCACTAAAAACCCTCTCAGATGGGAAGCTAGTTGCTGGAACACATAGGTATTTCACATAGGCACATAGGTAATATATAAATTAATACCAAAGACTTATGCACTCTCGCTGTCTATATTATGAAAACTGGTAAAACAAATGAAAAATATTATAACAGTGAAATTCCTAATAGTAATTCCAAATTGCCATAGCCTATGTTTCTCTATTCAAGAGTATAAGTATTCAAGTATTCTCTCTATACAACCGCGGTTGAGTAAGTGCATTTATTCAGCGATCACAATCGCAAACAATACAGTCGAGATCTCATGACAGAACACAAACTGGTTGAGTGACGCTTTTATTTAGATGCTAAACTCCAGCTTGTTTGATGGTGTTTCAGATCATCGCGGTGGCGCTTCCGCAATGAGCGAGCGTGTGCGCATGGTTGCCAGATTGCTTAAAATAAGCAAAACACTGGAAAGAAAATGTATGCTTGTAACAGTGAAGCTCTGATTCAGGGATTTTAACTATTGATATCTGGCAACCGCACTCATGAAAGCTTGTGTAGTAGAGGCGTGTAGAGCAGTCTGCAATAACATGTTGTTTCCTTTTTTGGACGTTCGGCGCGTTCTTTTAGGAAAGTATGCTTGAATTTGAAATATTCAATATTCACAATATTTTCTAATTTTACATCGTCGTCAAAATTATTGCGATATTATCGTTAATATTCGATATATCGCCCAGCCCTACAACCTCCCACAATTATCTGACCGGCAATGGGGAAAACTGACAACACAATTTATAAAATAACATTTCTGTTCCACTAGCCTTATCAAACAGAACTGCTTGCCAAACAAACAGATAATCTTTTTGTGCAAGTTTGGTGCACAGAAATTACAATTTATCTTTAAAATTTAAAAATTACAAAGAAGCAGCTCTAATAACCTGAAAGACCAGGAAGTTTCTGGCCTTGATGAGGATTCCCAGTTTCTCCAGTTCATCACTGTATTCAGACAGACCCACCACTTTATTATTGATGCGGTACTCTGATGAGGAACCTACACAAGACAAACAGAAAGCAGGAAAATGAATGATTCTTAAGAGACAAGAGAGCATTCTGAACACTACATTCTATGGCTGCACAATTAATCAGAAAATCGTCTACTGCTGTGGTCTAAAATGACCTACTTGTAGCATGTTTTTGAATCAACTGAACATTGCAGTCAATAACAGACATGTCAACTGTTCGTAGGGCTATGCTATTATTTTAATTTTAGTTTTGATTTTGACTTCCAATGATTATGAAAACACGATAATTTAGATAAACTGTGCCGCTTTCCGTCTCTTTCCTTTAAAAGCAGTGTGCCGTCGCCCCTTCTTAAAAGTCCAAACTTCATGTCCAAATCAGTCAAATCATGTAACGTAGCTGTCATAAAATGCAGTCTACTGTGGGACATGCTTTATTTTAAAAAGTTATTAAAAGCATCTGAAATGGTCCAACCTACTGGCGTGCAGTCACTTAACGGCTGACACCTTTCTACACCAGATGCGAGTGTCGCATAAAAGGCAAATAGAAATCAATTATAATTACTGACACTGACTTCACGGAATACAATACCAAAGACTATAGAAATACAAACACGGTTCACTCCTATACTTATGAATGGGAGAAACTGCAACACGCAACATCACAGAATAGTCCCGCCTTCTAAATGAAAGAGCCAATCGCTGATTGGTAGTCACTGCATCACTGTAGCAGCCGTTAGAAGCTCTGGTTCCCATAGAAACCTGAGGCTAGACCAGCCAATGCCCAGT
>NW_015547722.1:296968-317472 GCF_001515605.1 Sinocyclocheilus anshuiensis
AATAGACTGAATCATGCAGTGAAAGAGCGCACTTGACTTCACGTAATGCGTGCACTCTGTAGGTGTTTTGAATGTTTTTTTTGCGTCGTGAGAATATTGAGTAAAATAGCTCACTTGTCATGGTGTTATTTAACTATATCATGTTATGAATAAACTAAACATTTTGAATTTTTACCTCAGTGTGTTTCTTCTGAGTTTATGTGTGCTGTCACACTCATTTGTTCTGAAGTCTCGAGACAAACAGAGTGAGCTTCAGCGCGAGCTTGTATTCTGTATTCTGCTAACTCACTTACCGCGGGAAGAAAAAATCTTCGGTCTGTCCAATGATTGTAAACAGTCATTAGGTCCGTCAGACTTAAGATATTTTAGCGGTAATGAGACCAAAAATAATTAAGACCCATCGAATCTGAATTTAAGACATTTTAAGACTTTTTAAGGCCTTATATTAGGAAAACGTTATTTAAGACATTTTAAGACTTTTTAAGGACCCGCGGACACCCTGCAGTGGTTTTAATTCTGGATCAGTCAGGTCAAGGTAGCTCGTTTAGAGGTCTTTTGGCATCTCCCTGTGTTCCTGTTTGGTATCGCAAATTGACTTGTGCAATTTTTTTTATTAAAAGTGCTGTAAACTACTAAATGTAATGTACAAATGTTAATTTTCTGTGAAGCTGCTTCGCAACAGTGTATCATGAAAAGTGCTTTACACATAAATAAGAATTGAATTGCAAACAATTATTAATTTATTTATTTATTGCACTATATACATTCATTGCGAATTATGAAAATTAAAAAGTACTTTTTTAGTACTTTAGTTTGTATTTATTTTTGGGTGGGGGAGTGGGGTTGAGTACCGCCACTTCTTTTTTCTCTACTTCAAGCACTGATTGCGTATCATATGCACGCCAAAGTCAATTTCTGCGTATAAATTATGCTATTGATAGGCATATTCATAAGACCGGGCTCATTTATTTTTTTTAAATGCCATAGCTGTCACACGTTATTAGCAGCTCACAATTATTTGTTGTACCATAAATGTAACAAAAAGGTTTTTAACAAAGTTAATGTAATGACTTGTGTTTGATGATATTCGTCTATATTTACTTTGATTTATGGAGTAATGTGGATTTCTTAACCTGATAAATTAAAAGGATTTATGTTAAAATAACACAGAGCAATAACATATAGGGCCTATTTTCACATCTATGCAAATGCATATAACATATTTGTAACTTAAGTAATAAAAAAGAGACAGTTATTGAACAATAAGGAGTAGTAACATTTGTACAGTCTTACAGTTACAACTGGCCCTTGATGGCAGCCATAATGTTGAAGTGACCCTCAGTGAAAATGAGTTTGACACCCCTTAGACACTTCCTGACTGTATGCTTCTGTATGTTTATGCATTGCATCTTTTTAGGGGGTCAATTAATCTGACCACTTGACCTGTATCTGTTGTAATAAAACTTTTTTTCTACCATCTAAGTAGAAGGAGGAATGAGAGAGAGTTCTCACCCAATACTATTTAATCATAGTTGGGTCTGTTTTGAGTATGTAGTTCACATGACATGGTTCAAGTTTTCTGTGATTGTTTAGTCAGCTTGAACTAAATCCAGCACGGCCACCCCAAAGTGCAGAACATTCTGACTTTGTGAAAAGGAATTATCTATTAATCTTACATTTCTTCATTATATAATTGCCCGATTTGTTAATATTTAAAGGAAAGCTCGCCATTGGCCACCACAGCCTAAAAAATTAATGAAAAAAAAAAATAATATGTTATCAGACTTTTTTTTTATTCAATAACTATCGAAGCTTATGCTTACGGTTACATTCAAATCACAAGTCCTATAAACGTCAACCTCCTAGGGCTGGGCGATATATTTAAAAAAATCTTGATATTGTCAATTTTTATGATATTCGATATATATCTCGATATGTTTGCATCTGCTTTTAAATCATAAAAAAAATATGAATTGTTACAAAGTAAATACAAAATGTTTAGTGCAAATTTTAGCAGTTAAAAAAATCTAGACCAAGTGATCACTTATTGCTTTTTATTAAATGAACACGTGTATTTGTAACTGAAGTAGCGCAAAACAAGTACAGAAAGTGCATTCTGTCAACTGTTTGGTGCATGCAATTCACAATTTACACTGTGCAACTGGGGGAAATAATTAAACTGGGATAAGTATTTTTTACACGTTTTTAGCTAAGAACACAAGTCTGTCAACTGTCTCTTGTTTAAGAGAAGCTCTGTGGCATGAAACTATGTTCCCTCTGGCACTAAAAACCCTCTCAGATGGGAAGCTAGTTGCTGGAACACATAGGTATTTCACATAGGCACATAGGTAATATATAAATTAATACCAAAGACTTATGCACTCTCGCTGTCTATATTATGAAAACTGGTAAAACAAATGAAAAATATTATAACAGTGAAATTCCTAATAGTAATTCCAAATTGCCATAGCCTATGTTTCTCTATTCAAGAGTATAAGTATTCAAGTATTCTCTCTATACAACCGCGGTTGAGTAAGTGCATTTATTCAGCGATCACAATCGCAAACAATACAGTCGAGATCTCATGACAGAACACAAACTGGTTGAGTGACGCTTTTATTTAGATGCTAAACTCCAGCTTGTTTGATGGTGTTTCAGATCATCGCGGTGGCGCTTCCGCAATGAGCGAGCGTGTGCGCATGGTTGCCAGATTGCTTAAAATAAGCAAAACACTGGAAAGAAAATGTATGCTTGTAACAGTGAAGCTCTGATTCAGGGATTTTAACTATTGATATCTGGCAACCGCACTCATGAAAGCTTGTGTAGTAGAGGCGTGTAGAGCAGTCTGCAATAACATGTTGTTTCCTTTTTTGGACGTTCGGCGCGTTCTTTTAGGAAAGTATGCTTGAATTTGAAATATTCAATATTCACAATATTTTCTAATTTTACATCGTCGTCAAAATTATTGCGATATTATCGTTAATATTCGATATATCGCCCAGCCCTACAACCTCCCACAATTATCTGACCGGCAATGGGGAAAACTGACAACACAATTTATAAAATAACATTTCTGTTCCACTAGCCTTATCAAACAGAACTGCTTGCCAAACAAACAGATAATCTTTTTGTGCAAGTTTGGTGCACAGAAATTACAATTTATCTTTAAAATTTAAAAATTACAAAGAAGCAGCTCTAATAACCTGAAAGACCAGGAAGTTTCTGGCCTTGATGAGGATTCCCAGTTTCTCCAGTTCATCACTGTATTCAGACAGACCCACCACTTTATTATTGATGCGGTACTCTGATGAGGAACCTACACAAGACAAACAGAAAGCAGGAAAATGAATGATTCTTAAGAGACAAGAGAGCATTCTGAACACTACATTCTATGGCTGCACAATTAATCAGAAAATCGTCTACTGCTGTGGTCTAAAATGACCTACTTGTAGCATGTTTTTGAATCAACTGAACATTGCAGTCAATAACAGACATGTCAACTGTTCGTAGGGCTATGCTATTATTTTAATTTTAGTTTTGATTTTGACTTCCAATGATTATGAAAACACGATAATTTAGATAAACTGTGCCGCTTTCCGTCTCTTTCCTTTAAAAGCAGTGTGCCGTCGCCCCTTCTTAAAAGTCCAAACTTCATGTCCAAATCAGTCAAATCATGTAACGTAGCTGTCATAAAATGCAGTCTACTGTGGGACATGCTTTATTTTAAAAAGTTATTAAAAGCATCTGAAATGGTCCAACCTACTGGCGTGCAGTCACTTAACGGCTGACACCTTTCTACACCAGATGCGAGTGTCGCATAAAAGGCAAATAGAAATCAATTATAATTACTGACACTGACTTCACGGAATACAATACCAAAGACTATAGAAATACAAACACGGTTCACTCCTATACTTATGAATGGGAGAAACTGCAACACGCAACATCACAGAATAGTCCCACCTTCTAAATGAAAGAGCCAATCGCTGATTGGTAGTCACTGCATCACTGCAGCAGCCGTTAGAAGCTCTGGTTCCCATATGGTGCTTTTCCACTGCGTGGTACGACTCGGCTCGGTTTGCGTTTCCACTGCAGTTCAGTACCGCTTTAGAGTGGGCGGGATTATTCACATGTCGTTATAGTTGCGCTGCCTCTACTGCCACGACTCCTGAAAAACTTTTTCATTCCGCGTTGCCCCATCAAGCTCTCGCTGGATCCGCTCCTCTGCTATCAACGAGAGGAACATCTGTACTTCCTCAACACACAACGAAACTTTTTGGTTGTTAAAAAAGGTGCGCTTGTTCAAAACAGTTGCGTTCGATCCTTCGCTGGCTGTGCTGATTTAAATCTAGCGGTTGTGTTGTGTTTGTGTTGCAAGTTCAGTGACGTAGTCAGGTAGTGACGATTCTCTCCGGCCAATCCATGATCAACAGAGTTTACACGTCACGTTTTGGTAACCGTACGGTTCACTTGGAACCTCAACCGAGGTGGTACTAAAAAAGTACCAGGTATTGTACCCCTTGGTAACCGTACGGTTCACTTGGAACCTCAACCGAGGTGGTACTAAAAAAAGTACCAGGTACCAGGTACTGTAACCAGTGGAAAACCCCCCAAAAGTGAACCGTACCGAGCCGTACCGTGCCGTACCATGCAGTGGAAAAGCGCCATTAGAAACCTGAGGCTAGACCAGCCAATGCAGTCATAAAAATAAGCTTTTTAAACACTATTTGATTATAAAAAACAACATTCATGGGGCAGTTCATTTCAGATTTGGTTGCTGATTTGAAATATGTCATTTAATCGTGAGTTCAGCTAGCAGTTTTTGA
This sequence comes from Sinocyclocheilus anshuiensis, assembly GCF_001515605.1. Lineage (NCBI taxonomy): Eukaryota > Metazoa > Chordata > Actinopteri > Cypriniformes > Cyprinidae > Sinocyclocheilus > Sinocyclocheilus anshuiensis. Next base: position 301,795 of record NW_015547722.1, read on the forward strand.
GATTTCAGAATTCCCCCATTCATTTAGATAGGACTTGGTCTTGTTTGAGCTACCCGGAGGCGTTGCAAATATGGCGGCTGAGTGAACGGACTTTCCTTGAAAGGGACTTAGACAGTACACAGATGCCCGCTCAATTTCTGCTGCCAACAGGTGAGAGCATCCTGTTTAAACAGCTCGTCCCTGTACAGATTTCAAAAGGGCTTTAGCCTTAGGAACAAGTGGATGTTTTACATTTAATGGCATCCCGAATCTTTTTCAAATACAGAAATTAAGTTCTCTTTCATGTCTTATTGTGCCTGATCAATTGAAATAACGGCAAAAATTTTGCAGAGATATAAAAAATGGCAATGAGAACTCTTACATTTCAAGATACCTAAAATGTTAATATCATAACAGTTACTTATTTTGTCGTTTTGGTCAGATCGCCCACTCCTAGTATGAAGTCAATGAGTAACTGCAAATATCCGTGATCTCAATATTGTCCATAAAAACTTTTTTTGATTTCTGTCGCAATTGAGCAGCCCTAATTTTAATTTGGTCACACTTTAGTTTGGAGACCAATTCTCACTTATTAACTATGACTTTTGCCGCAATAAACTTCAAATTCGCTACTTATTAATATTTTGTAATGTAGTTGTTGTTTTGGTATGGGGTGGATTAAGGGATCTAAAATATGATCATACAGAATAAGGCATTAATATGTGCTTTATAAGTTAATATTTTTAACCAGTGTATGGAAAACAAGCTAATGTGCATTCTAAAAACCTCAACACTTTGGATAATAAGGTATCATATGTTTATGGAGCCTATAAAATCAAATGCCTATAACACACTTACCTGATCCATTCGGCCCTATAATCGCAGTAAACTTGTGGAAAGGCCCAATTATCTGTCTGCCTTTGTAAGACTTAAAGTTTTCTATCTCTATTAACTTTAAGTAGCCCATGATGAATTATTTATTCCGAAGAGTTTGATAAAAATGAAGATTTTTGATTTATTTTTATTTTTTATTATCTGTGTTTTTTTGTTCTGTCACTGTCATTCTGTTACACTGTGGAAGCTTCTGTCACGAAAAAAAATTCCACGTATGTGTACACATACCTGGCAATAAAGCTCATTCTGATTCTGATTCTGATTCTGATTCTGATCAGATTAATCAGATCGAAAGTGAACCGGATGAAAATGTTTTGAAAATCATTCATAATAAATGAAAAAGTGAGATGGCACAAGCTGCTCTCTCTTTTTTTTAAATAAAAAATCAGCATTGTGACACAACAATGTAGACAAAGTCCACAATGGAGAACAAATGCAAACACACACATACACATGTTCAGGTTTGATTGTAATTTGGAGGAAAAGGAGGAAAATAACATAAATCCTCCCAAAACTGCATAAATGTAGAGGAAAAACATTAAAGTATTGAATACAATTGTATTGAAACAATACAAAATCACAGTAAAATGTGATTTTGTAAATCATGTTACAAAATCACATTTTACTGTCTGGGGAGTGTAAACCCTAAACGAAGAGCGCATAAATGGTAATAAGTTGCTGATTGTAAATTCTGCATCCTATATTCTGTAGTTCTCTTTGTAGTTCATTCTTTTGTTTGTAGGACAGAATAACAGCACATGATCAAACTGTTTCCTTTTCTTGGCAGAGCTCGCATAATCCTGTACTGTGTTTTTATATTATACGATGTGTAGAATAAAGTTTTGTATGAGCCATCCTTATTCTTGTTAAAATTATCGTCTCTACTTAAATTGTGATTAATTTTATTTTGTCTTATGCTGTTTTGTGTATTATAAAAATATCTTCTTGTTCTACTGTCCTTCCAATTTTCTTGCAAGCTGCTTCAACTATACTTTACCCTTCCATTCTGTATAACAAAACTGTAACAGTAGGATTATTCAGTTTAAGTGCCTCTTTAGCCATTTCATCATATTTTTCAATTCTTGGTATATTAACATGTGCTGGTACCCATACAAAATGAACTATTATTCAAGTTTGTCTTAATCTAAATAATAAATTAATTGTTTCTATAAAGATAACATTACTAAATGTTTAAAATATTTGATGGCTTATAAGTGATGCCATTGAATCAGAACAAATCACAACCTTAAAACATATTTAACTTCTTCTACCCAATAAAGAATTGCCACCATTTCTGCAGTATATACTGAAATCCCATCTTTTGACCTCCCATATTTTCTTAGATTGAAGTCTGGCACATAGAATGCTACTCCTGTATAACCGATCTCTGGATTTCTTGAGCCATCTGTGTATATTGAAAATAATGTAAAATAAAGTTTTGATATTCTATTGGATAGCTTTTAACCTTATTTAATATTAATAATTAATATTGTCCTTCTTAAATACTGTAATGAATCTGTAAACCAACCTTAGGTTGATTGAATAACCATGGAGGTATTAGGGATGTCCTAACTGTTGATGAAAATATTATATTTTTAGTGACATTCCTTCAGCAAAACCTGTTCCTGCTGATTTTATTTTCTCAATTTTCCCCTAATATTGATATTGCATTGCTGATATTGGAGCTGTTTTAATTGCACCTGTAATACATGTCAGTACTCATGCTTAAATAAACTCTAACCTCTTAAGCAAACTGATTGATCTGTTGTCAAAATATCCTGCAATTGTACTTTACTATTGTCAGACTCTGTTCCATGTTTTGTGTGTGTCCTGCTCCCCATGTGCCTTCCCATGCCCTTATTTGGTTAGTTTCCTGTTCCTCCCCTGATTAGTTAAGTTCATTTGTCCCAGGTGTTTCCCTTGATGTTTCATTGCTCCCAGGTGTGTCTCGTCATCCCCTCCTCCTGTGTGTATAAAAAGTGTTCCCAGTCCCAAGTTCTCTGTCCGATGTTAAACGTCTTCCTGAGTTCGTCTCCCTTGGTTCCTGAAAATAAAGTCTTGGTAAAAGTATTCTCCAGCGTCTCCTCGTTCCTCGTGTATGTGCATCGTGACAGAACAGCGGACCCAAAACAAAAGTAAGCGGTGCCCCTTCTCCTCGTTTTTGCTCTTTCCGCCTTTTTGAAAGTTTTTTTTTTTCCTGGTTACCCCCCCACCCGCGGCGATGGAAATTGCCGCTCGCGTCGCCGCCCTAGCTCGCCTCGATCTCCCCTTCTACGAATCCCCGGTTAAGCCCAGGGAGGGCTCCAGGCCCCGAATACAGCCCCGTAGACTTTCCCAAGGATTTTTTGGGTGGGGGGGTAGTATGGCTCCAGCCGTAGGGGCCCCGGAGTCCCCAGATCCGCCATGGCCTCCGGAGTCCCCAGATCCGCCATGGCCTCCGGAGTCCCCTGCTCCGCCATGGCACCCCGAGTCCCATGCTCCACCATTGCGTGAGGACACTCCTTCCGGAGGGGGCGTTATGTCAGACTCTGTTCCATGTTTTGTGTGTGTCCTGCTCCCCATGTGCCTTCCCATGCCCTTATTTGGTTAGTTTCCTGTTCCTCCCCTGATTAGTTAAGTTCATTTGTCCCAGGTGTTTCCCTTGATGTTTCATTGCTCCCAGGTGTGTCTCGTCATCCCCTCCTCCTGTGTGTATAAAAAGTGTTCCCAGTCCCAAGTTCTCTGTCCGATGTTAAACGTCTTCCTGAGTTCGTCTCCCTTGGTTCCTGAAAATAAAGTCTTGGTAAAAGTATTCTCCAGCGTCTCCTCGTTCCTCGTGTATGTGCATCGTGACAACTATACTAAAATGGTAGCCTATACTTAAAGTCTGCTCAATTGGAACAACAAATTTTGTGCTTAATGCACTTTAATTGTGCAGAAGTAGTGCAACTAAACATATACTGAGGCAAGGTAAACTTTAGGTACACTTTAAATATCTTGCATTTAAAGGCTGATATTATTTAAAGATCATACAATCCTCATTAGTAGTGTCATTAAACATATTTTAGGCTTAATATTGTCACGCTACTGTGTCTATAGAGAACACGCAAGGAGAAGATGATGAGGTCAAATAGTCTTTTACAGTTTTTTAAAATTTGCTTTGGAACTATTTTCACAAGCAACTGTTACATTTTAAAAACTCTTAGTACTAATATCACAACAGATCATCAAAAGTGCCGTTTTTTCAAACATTTCAGCGTATTTTCAATTGTCTTAGTACAATACACTCAATCACTGTTACGAATCCCGCATGCTGTCCGATTGCCACCAGAGGTCGCCCTTCCATTACACTGACTCTCCCATTACACAGACTGTTACATCTCACCCCGGACTACATTTCCCAGGTTCCATTTCACTGATTACACTCTCACCTGTAGCCAATCACACACACTATAAATACGAGGCTCTAACCACAGTTCAGGGCCGAGTATTGTTAGCGTTTATCACTGTGTTAGTGACAGCTACATTACGGAGCCAGTTCCCAGTCCTAGTTCTCAAGTCAAGTCTAGTCTAGTCTTGTTCATTGCCTGCTTTCACCTGTGTCTTGATCCTTGCCTGTTTGCCTCATATTGTCTGATCTCTGTCTGTCCTGGAGTCATTGCCTGCCTTAGATTACCCTTTGCATTGCCTTCTCAGACTTTGTTTGCACCTCGCCTGGACTATTGCCTGTTTGTGGATTACCCGTTTTCCTCGCCCTCTGGATTATATTCGCCATCGATTGATCCACGCCTGTTTTATAGATTACTCTTTCGTCTTGCCCCGTCTATATCTGTTTGCTGGTGTTGACCACTGCCTGTTTTGACCTTGTCTTTTAGTAAAGCTTTGCATATGGACGCCTCTCGTCTCAGTTGCTCCGTAACAGTATACTCAGCCATACGAGGATCCAGCAGCTTTTCATGTAGACATTGGCCAGGTATGGACACTACAAGACTGTTATTAGCTCTCGAGCAGGGTACGCGATCGCTCGAGGACTATATTCAAGAGTATCTGAACATTGTTTATTATTCTGATCTGCCGGACTGTGTTTTGATTTTGATTTGGTTTTACTTTTTCTGTGAGGGCATTAATCAACCGCAAAAGTCTAAACTTATTTGTGAGGGTCCGTCTTCATCACTCAGTCAGTTTATGGATTTTGCTTTGTTGTCTGTTGGCTCTTTCTTTACTGTGGGTGTCGTGGAGGAAGAACGCGACATCGCATCTGTGCCGGTAATGGCGGCTGCGAGGTTTAGTCAACCACAAGCTATGGGAAATTTGAGTACACTGATCGCTACTCCGGTGATTAGACCCACTTGTGAAGTGGCGGCCGCACCAGAGCACGCTTACATAATGGCAGCGACAGCGGAGCCTGTTCACAAGATGGCAGCAGCAAAAACAAGGCTCTGTCAAGTCACAGCTGCCAGTCCTGAGTCAAGTCAAGTCAAAGCTGATCTTCCTGAGTCACGTCACAGCTGATCTTCCTGAGTCATGTCATGTCACAGCTGATCTTACAGAGTCTCGTCACATCACAGCTGATCGTCCAGAGTCACGTAAGGGAAGTTAGGTGGTTCGTGGGAATTTTTCAATTCAAATAAGTTGCCATTGGTCGCATAGGCGGGCGAGGGCTCGCACTCACTTTATGGATGACACGAGCCCCTTATTCTAATGGTGATGTGGACGTTTTACGAAAAGGCAGGTAAGGTGTCAAAGCCGGCCATAGGCTGTGTACGGACGCCTCTGGGGTGCCCAAGCACTGTGTGGGAGGCCCACGAAGAGACTAATAGCCCCCTGACCTAGTATTCTTCACCGTAGTCTTCCTCATTGTCCACGGAGTGCCTATTTTGACCCCTAACCACCTAAACTTCGCCATAGTCTTCCTCAAGCCCGCGGAGTGCCTATTTTGACCCCTACCCACCTAAACTTCACCATAGTCTTCCTCAAGCCCGCGGAGTGCCTATTTTGACCCCTACCCACCTAAACTTCACCATAGTCTTCCTCAAGCCCGCGGAGTGCCTATTTTGACCCCTACCCACCTAAACTTCACCATAGTCTTCCTCAAGCCCGCGGAGTGCCTATTTTGACCCCTAACTACCTAAACTTCGCCATGGTCTTCTTCAAGCCCGCGGAGTGCCTATTTTGACCCCTGACCACCTAAACTTCGCCATAGTCTTCTTCAAGCCCGCGGAGTGCCTATTTTGACCCCTGACCACCTAAACTTCGCCATAGTCTTCTTCAAGCCCGCGGAGTGCCTATTTTGACCCCTGACCACCTAAACTTCACCATAGTCTTCCTCAAGAATTTTGGGGCCCCTCGGACCCCCAGGGGCCGAATGGGGGCCGGTGACACGTGCAACTTATTCCATTAATTTTTTATAGGTGCTTCGTGGACAGTGGCCGATCGCCCCGAAATTGACATATACGTCACAGTCCCCCGGGACAGCGTCTGGAGTTCCGTGTCTGTGTCTGCTTAATTGGCAGAAAAAGACCACCTTGACTGCAAACCACCTATGAAGATTCCATTGAATAAGTTGCAAGTGGGACGTTGGAAATAAAGGGGTCAAAAGGTCGCAGGGCCCCGAAATTCGGTACAATGGCTGTCAGGGGCCCCCGATTCAGGATCCAGAGTTTCAGAGTTCTAGATGACTTCTAAGCACATGTTTCTGCAGTCAAAAAAATCTTTCACATCAGAGCAGTTAAATTAATTCGAGAGGGTCTTAGAGGCTATGTGAGGAAGAGGCCTGTGTGAGAGATTCTTGTCAAACGTGCACAAACAACTTTGCATTTGAGGTAGACGCTCGTCTACTCAATATGGCGTTCGGAGGCCCCTACGCTACCAGCATGTGAAGTTTGGGGCCCCTCGGACCCCCAGGGGCCGAATGTGGACCGTGGACATGTGCAACTTATTCCATTCATTTTCACAGGTGTTTCGTGGACGGCGAACAGAAAGGTCCGATCGAAGCCCCCAGGTTTTTGCACCAAATTAAAGGCTATTTTTACTGAGTGAAAAAGAAAGTACCCACGTGCAACTTATTTGACGCAACACAGATAGGCTTTCCGTGGACAGTGCATTTTTATGCAAACTAAGCCATTTTATGAACTCCAATGTACGTAAAACAGCTGGATGGTGTTTCCTGAGCGCTGCACTGTATGTTTTACTCAATAAAATCATCGTAGTCATGAAATATGACCTGTTACTGTATCGTCCACGGAACGCCTGTGTAGGTCCTGTCAAATAGGTTGCACGTGGGCACTTCTTGTGATTTTGCCAAGTCATACAGGAAGTGCCCACGTGCAACTTATTTGACGGGACCTACGTAGGCTTTCCGTGGACAATACGTTTTTAAGCTAATTATGCATATTGATGGCTTGTAATGTACATTAACCTGCTATACGACACTTACCGTGTACTGTACTGTATAATAAAACCATCATAATGGACAAAATATGACGCATTAATCCACAGTCCGCAAACAGCCTGTGAAAATTCCATTGAATAAGTTGCAAACGGGACGTTGGATATACAGGGGTCAAAAGGTCGCAGGGCCCTGAAATTCGGTACTGTGGTAGTCCAGGGGCCCCCGATTCAGGATCCAGAAATTCAGAGTTCTAGATCACTTCTAAGCACGTGTTTCTGCAGTTAAGCCAACGTTTGACATCAGGGCTCTTAAATTCATTCAAGAGGGTCTTAGAGGCTATGTGATTAAGAGGCCTGTGTGAGAGATTCTTGTAAAATGTTCACAAACAACTTTGCGTTTGAGGTAGACACTCGTCTACTCAATATGGTGTTCGGGGGCCCTTACGCTACCAGCATGTGAAGTTTGGGGCCCCTCGGACCCCCAGGGCCCAAAGGGGGGCCGTGGACACGTGCAACTTATTCCATTAATTTTCACAGGTGTTTCGTGGACAGAGGACAGAAAGGTCCGATCGTCCCGAAATCGACATATACGTCATGTCACGGTCCCCTGGGACGGCCCCCAGAGTTCTGTGTCCGTGTCTGCTCATTTGGCTCAAAAAGACCCCTTTGACCACGAACCATCTGTGAAGTTTCTATTGAATAAGTTGCAAGTGGAACGTTGTAAATACAGGGGTCAAGAGGTCGCAGGGCTCCGAAATTTATCACAGACTACCATCACGGGCCCCCAAATAGGGCCCCCGAGTTTCGTGGCTCTAGATGCTTCCTAAGCCTTTTAGGCCCTGAGAATGTAACTGCTGCACAGGCCCTTTCCCCATAGACCTCTATGTAAGACAGAGAGTGATATTAAAAACCCAAAAATATATTTTGTGGCATCTCTTGACCTAGCCCTCTTGGTATGTCATCGCGGGCCTAGTGACGCAACTTCCTGTGAAATTTGAGGCCCCTCGGGCCCCCGGGGGCCGAACGGGAGCCGCTGACACATGCAACTTATCCCATTGATTTTCATAGGTGCTTGGTGTACAACCAAGCTTGGTGAACGGCCCCAAAAGTTCAGAATGGCTCCAATTCTAATTATGTGGCCCCTTAGACGGTGTGCAAAGTTTGGGGTCCGTAGGATGACATTAAGTGCTCGTTTGGCCTAGCTGGGGATGTTATAGGCTGATCAGTTTCTTTGAATATTTTTTCAGATTTTTTTTCGAATACTTGCCATACTCCAAGGGATACGGGTCTCATATATACGGTGTGTGAGGGCGTGAGGAACAAGCATTCGAAGCTCCCAGGTTTTTGCACCAAATTAAAGGCTTTTTTGACCGAGTCAAACAGGAAGTGCCCACGTGCAACTTGTGCCGAGTTCACACTGCACGATTTTCAAAGACGTCGCATCACTGATGGATTCACACTGAACGACTATCTGGGGTAGCATTCAGTTGTTGCTGTGTTCACACTGCACGATGGAACGACGACAGGAGGTTACAGACTGCATGACTTTACAATAGGAAGAATCACCGACAGCTCTGTCTGGTGCAGGGTTGCCAGGTTTTCGCTACAAAACCCGCCCAATTACTACTCAAAACTAGCCTGAAAATAGCCCAATTGCTTTCGAGGGGGTCCCCCAGTAAAATTCGTGTCCGGGGGGTAAAATGCAAATTTTTTTGGCAGGGTTCTCCTGGTACAATTCACATTCCAGGGCCTAAATATCACGTTATTGGGGTCGCTTTAACCTGCTAACATAAAAAACAACTGGCGGCAATCGCGGATTTGGCAACACTGGTCCACAAACTATGTTTCATATAACTCCTCCCTGAACTTCCTGCTGCCCTGTATCTTGGTCTCTCATTGGCTGTTGGTCATCGCCGATGTGTTTTTCAGTCAGAACTCATTTCACACAGTGTGATTGTGAATCGCCGACAGCTCCAGATATTTAGCATGCCAAATATTTCATGGGCGTCGGCGATTCCCTCAGATCGCGTCTTTGATAATTCACACTGAGTGATTGTCACTCGCGTGAACGAGCACCGATTTGCCTCCGATTTCGGGCATTTGTTGGCGATTTCGCAAAACCTGTCGGTGAGTGAAAAATCGGGCTAAAATCGTGCAGTGTGAACTCTGCATTATTTGACATTATTATAAGCCCAGATGGGCTTTCCGTGGACAGTGCATTTTTACGCAAATTATGCCATTTTATGAGCTCTAATGTACATGAATCTGCTGCATGGTGTTTCCTGAACACTGTACTGTAGGTATTACTCAATAAAATCACCGTAGCTATGAAATATGACATATTACCGTACGGTCCACTGAACACCTGAGTAGGTCCTTTCAAATAGGTTGCACGTGGGCACGTCCTGTGATTTTGCCGAGTCATACAGGAAGTGCCCACGTGCAACTTATTTGACCGGACCTACGTAGGCTTTCCATGGACAATGTGTTTTTGTGCAAATTAAGCCATTTTATGAGCTATAATGTACATGAATCTGCTGGGTGGTGTTCCCTGAGCACTGTACTGTAGGTATTGCTCAATAAAATCATTGTAGTTGTGAAATATGACCTATTACTGTATCGTCCACGTATACAGGGACCTGTGTAGGTCCCATCAAATAAGTTACACGTGGGACGGTCCTTCTTGTTCAGTCCACTTTGGTGGTCAAACATAAAAAAATCCATTAATAAACCTATTTAGGTGGCTTCTCACCTCCTCCTGAAGCACCTAGAGGTGATAAATCCTCAGAATTCCACTGACCACGAACAGCTTATTTTTTTATAATGGGATAGATTGTGGGTGGGACGTCCAGATATCAGATTCTGGACATGATATCAAGCTGAAACCTGCATTCCTGTGCTAGTCTGGACATGCCCTACGCATGCAGTGAATTTCAAGAAGATTGGAGAAACTGGAAAATTTGACCCAAAAAAACTCAAAGGGGGTAGGTAGGTAGGTAGGTAGGTACAACAGTTTTATTTTAGCCGAATTTTCAAGTTTCTCCAATCTTCTTGAAGTTCACACCATGCGTAGGACATGTCCAGCCTAGCACAGGAACGCAGGTTTCAGCTTGATATCTCTTCTAGACGCTGAGATATGCCCGTCCCACCTACAATCTATCCCATTATGAAAAATAGGCTGTTTGTGGTCACATAGGTGATCGGGGGGACGAATAGGCTGTTCGTGGTCACATAGATGATCAGGGGGATGAATAGGCTGTTCGTGGTCACATAGGTGGTCAGGGGAACGAATAGGCTGTCCGTGGTCACATAGGTGGTCAGGGGAGCGAATAGGCTGTCCGTGGTCACATAGGTGGTCAGGGGGATGAATAGGTTGTCCGTGGTCACATAGGGGGTCAGGGGGATGAATAGGCTGTTCGTGGTCACATAGGTGGTCAGGGGGGCGAATAGGCTGTCCGTGGTGACATAGGTGGTCAGGGGGACAAATAGGCTGTCCGTAGTCAGAGGGCGGGGCCCGGGCTGGTACTTAGATTGGGGGTGGATGAATAGGTGGTTTGTGGTCATGTAGGCGATCAGGGGGAAGAATAGGCTGTCCCTGGATGCCCAGCCACAACCTATTTGACATTTGCCGACCCCCAGATTGCGACAGAGGGCCTAATCGATTGATTGGGCTGGGTCTTAGCCGACGCTTCCGGCCGTCACCGTGGGGCCTCCCCTTGGGTGCCCCGCAGTCTTCGTGGGGCGGGAAAAATCGTCTAGGGTGCGGCGCGCAGCGTCCCACGGACAGCCTGTCATGAAGGCGGCATCACGTCACAGCTGATCGTCCAGAGTCTCGTCACGTCCCAGCTGACCATCCAGAGTCTCGTCACGTCACAGCTGATCGTCCAGAGTCATGTCATGTCATGTCACAGCTGATCGTCCAGAGTCTCGTCATGTCACAGCTAGGCATGGGCCAATTACCGGTATCAAGGTATACCGCGATTTGAACATTTCACGGTTTCAAAACCACTAACATTTTCCGTTATACCGTTCCTGCGGTATGCACAGTTTTTCATGTCTCCTCAAAGGCTGAAAGTGTAGGAATCCATGAAGTTGAGTGCAGTGTAGAGCGTAACACGACCCTCTTCCTCCTGTTGGTGCGAGCGAGCGGTCATTCACGTGTGATGGCAAAACTAAAGGAGCTGCCCCTGGAACTTACGCGATCGGCAACCGGCCGTTTATTGTTTTATTGCAGCCGATCTCTGTTCTGGACTTGCACAAACTGCGTTGCAATGCATATCATTTTCCAAATGTAATTTATTTGAAAATATGAAGTCTGTAAACACCCGTTAACAGAGGCCAGAGATGCTGAAGACGGACTCACAGAGAAAAATACTGTAGCAGGCAAATCACTCATGATGCACGAACTATTGGAAGAAAATCCTCAATATTGATTTGGGGGTTTATATGAATGTGTTTCTGAGGGGAACTGACTGTCTTCAGAAACGTTTAGATGGTAGGGTGAATTAAGGTGGATTGGGACAGTTTTTGAATTTCCGCCATGAGCAAGGTTTCTTGCCATAAATTAAAAACATCAGCCGAACAGGTGATATATTTCTGTAATACTGAAGATGTTAACTACCCATCTGAGAAGGAAACAATGTTATATTATGATGAAATGATGCGTGACGTACACTTTTCTGTAAACTGAGCCCAAACATTTTTTTTGGTAACATTTGGGTGATTGGGACAGCACATTTTTTCATTAATTTAGGGTAGTGTAAGAATATTTGCTGTATTGCACAAGTCAGTTCATACTTTAATATAATTTTATGCAATATTTCATTTTCTGTTTATCATTATTAAGAGCCCATGTTTATATCTGTTCAACTTTATTTCTCACTTCATAAATCCATCCAAAATTCATACAATACAACACATGTAACTGAGGCAAAGAAGGCTTGAAGTCCAAAAGTCATTGCAAACATTTAAAAATCATATATTAGACAAGTAAAAAAAAAATGCTTCAGGTCTAAAAAAATAAAAATAAAATAATAATAATAATAATTGTTGGGTGGCCCCATCACCAATTAACTGTTTGACAAAGAAGTTGCAAGAACCTTTAACAGAAACATGAATATGGTTTATTACTGCAACAAACACATTAAAAAAAAGTTTTTGCTATTTTCAAAACGCTTCTATTTCAGAATTTTTATTTTAGCAAAAATCTAGCTAGTTCATGACTATTTTTGTGGTTGATTAGGGCTTGCATAAATAAAAAAGGTTGGAAACCACTGATTTAGGGCAAACTGTCAGACTCTGTTCCATGTTTTGTCTGTGTCTTGCTCCCCAGGTGTTTGTTGATTTCATCCCAGGTGTTTCCCATGTGTTATTTCCAATGATCCCAGGTGTGTCTCCCTCGTCATCCTGTGTTTAAAAGTCTGAGTCGTTTGAGTTAGTGTTGTCCGGTATTGTTTGTTTATGTCAACTCCCTTGTGCTACGTGTGATTCCCCGCGATTGAAATAAACTCATTGGTTTGTACTCCTGGTCTCCTGGTTTCCTCGTTCCGTGCTCCTCACAGTAGCACCCCGTGACACATACAGAGCATATACAGTGGTTCTCTATTAAAGGTAAATAATTTTCTTAATTAGCAAAGCCTTTAAGCACTGTCCCAATCAACCAAAATGATGCACTGTGTTTGGGTGGATGGGACAAAATAAAAACAACCTAATTCGGAAAATAGAAACATGATATTAACAATTTTTTACTTATTTTGTAGAAGTAGTGCATCATATTTATGTTTCCATCAAAATTTTGTATAATATAGTAGCTATGAGAATTTTAGGACCTTATTATGAAAACTAGCAAAAGCTTATGTCATTTTCCTCAGTTCATGCATTTTATGGTCAACTTCCTGTTTGATGCCTGCCACCTACATGATTTCACACCAATGAGGGCATCCCATTGTGGTCTTACACCTAGGACTCAGCAAAAAAAGTTTTTATTTGCACTCATTAGGTGAGAAAATAAATTCTGTATAGTTATACTGTCCCATTTGACCTTATGTCCTAATCACCCTTAATTCACCCTATTTTCTTTTCATCTCGTCTCTGTATAATTCACATTTAAAGGGGTCATATGATACGATCTAAATTTTTCCTTTTTCTTTGGAGTGTTGCAAGCTTTTGGTGCATAAAAGAAGATCTGTAAAGTTGCAGACTAAAGTCTCAAATCCAAAGAGATATTCTTTATAAAAGTTGAGTGTAGTGTTTCATAAAGTAATGTTCTTTAAACCAGGCTTGGTGTTGTGCAGAAGATGCCTTGAAACCGGAGATCTTTTGAAAAGTGTTTGTGTATATACGTGCATTATTTGTGCAGGGGCAAACCTGGTGCCATTTAGCTGTGTGCACTGATGCTTTTTCAGTTTTGTTTGAAGTTGTGCTGTAGCATGGAGAGTCTGATCATAGATTTTGCAGAGATCTTCTTAAACCTTTGCAGCATTGCATAGGAACTCACAAGGGCAGATTGATTGGCCTTGCTTTTGTAAAAGTGAAGCAATGCTTTGCTATGTTTTTCTTTAGTAAAAATCGTTTTTGGCAAATACAGTCCTAGGATTCTTATCATTAGTATTCCACATCTCCATTCCACAAAAAAAAACTGTAATAACTGTTCCTTTAAAAAAAATTATATAATTTGAGATGCATCATGATACTGTCAGACTCTGTCCCGTGTTTTGTGTGTGTTTTTCGGTGACCCAGTTTCTGTCTCCCCCGCGTATTCTATTAATTTCATCCCAGGTGTTTCCCATGTTTAATTTCCTATGTCCAATGATCCCAGGTCTGAGTCCCTCGTCATCCTGTGTTTAAAAGTCTGAGTCGTTTGAGTTAGTGTTGTCCGGTATTGTTTGTTTATGTCAACTCCCTTGTGCTACGTGTGATTCCCCGCGATTGAAATAAACTCATTGGTTTGTACTCCTGGTCTCCTGGTTTCCTCGTTCCGTGCTCCTCACAGTAGCACCCCGTGACACATACAGAGCATATACAGTGGTTCTCTATTAAAGGTAAATAATTTTCTTAATTAGCAAAGCCTTTAAGCACTGTCCCAATCAACCAAAATGATGCACTGTGTTTGGGTGGATGGGACAAAATAAAAACAACCTAATTCGGAAAATAGAAACATGATATTAACAATTTTTTACTTATTTTGTAGAAGTAGTGCATCATATTTATGTTTCCATCAAAATTTTGTATAATATAGTAGCTATGAGAATTTTAGGACCTTATTATGAAAACTAGCAAAAGCTTAAAGGTTGGAAACCACTGATTTAGGGCAAACTGTCAGACTCTGTTCCATGTTTTGTCTGTGTCTTGCTCCCCTATGGTCAACTTCCTGTTTGATGCCTGCCACCTACATGATTTCACACCAATGAGGGCATCCCATTGTGGTCTTACACCTAGGACTCAGCAAAAAAAGTTTTTATTTGCACTCATTAGGTGAGAAAATAAATTCTGTATAGTTATACTGTCCCATTTGACCTTATGTCCTAATCACCCTTAATTCACCCTATTTTCTTTTCATCTCGTCTCTGTATAATTCACATTTAAAGGGGTCATATGATACGATCTAAATTTTTCCTTTTTCTTTGGAGTGTTGCAAGCTTTTGGTGCATAAAAGAAGATCTGTAAAGTTGCAGACTAAAGTCTCAAATCCAAAGAGATATTCTTTATAAAAGTTGAGTCAACCACGCCTACCTAAAACGGCTCATTCTAACACGCCCCCACATGTCTACGTCACGATGTGGGAAGATTTGCATAACGCTGCCCAAATGTTCACGCAAAGAAAGAAGGCGTAACTTTTATTCTCGCTGTAGTATTGTTGTTGCCTTCGCCGCCATGTCGTGAAGGCGGTGTGTTTCGTTGAGAAAGCGAAACTACTTGTTTGGCCTTCCAAAAGAGGACAATATCCGCTTCCGTTTCTGGTGTTCCAGAAGCGCCTTCTGCTGTCAGAGAGTGAATCTGCCTCTCATTCAGAGCTTCTGCTGTTTGTTTCGTTTAGGCATGTAGTATAATTTCACAAAGCTAGTCAGCGGAGTCCAGCCCGGGGTCGTCACGTGTGGTAGCCGCAAGCCCGCCGGACGCTCCTTCGTCGAATCCGCCGGCCGCGCCGTTCTCAAGCCCGCCGGCCTCCGCTCACTCAAGGCCATGGTGTGTGACGCTGTTTCGTTGTGAAAGCGAAAATACTTTGTTTGGCCTTCCAAAAGAGGACACGACTAGAAATCAGTAGTTAAGTTGTATTTACAACACTGTTCCAGAACAGTTTAACCCAAATATTCAGATGTGTGCAGCGCATTTTATGGAGGACTGTTTCCTGATCCTGGTAGAGTAGACTACAATGCCGGCTGTTCTGACTCACAGACTGTAAGTACGTTTTTTTATATTTAAAGAATTTGCCACTGA
>NW_015547722.1:319133-319815 GCF_001515605.1 Sinocyclocheilus anshuiensis
ATGTTTTTTTAACCTTAAACCGCATAAACACATTTCATTACACCAAATACAGAAAATAATGTTCTTTTTAGCAACATCATATGACCCCTTTAAACATTGTTTCAGCGCAGCTCTGCTTTGTTTACAGCGGTAACCAAGGAAACGCCGTTTCTGGTGTTCCAGAAGCGCCTTCTGCTGTCAGAGAGTGAATCTGCCTCTCATTCAGAGCTTCTGCTGTTTGTTTCGTTTAGGCATGTAGTATAATTTCACAAAGCTAGTCAGAACATTTTGTTTTTGCTTTAAATTGGGTTATTATTAAATCAAATTATGTATATGAAATTATATAACTTTAAAATGAACACATTTTAGAGCTGTAACAACAATACCGTGATACCGTGAAACCGTGATATTTTTGCTTAAGGTTATCATACCGTCAAAATGTCATACCGGCCCATGCCTAGTCACAGCTGATCGTCCAGACTCTTGTCTCGTCCCAGCTGATCATCCAGAGTCACGTCACATCTGATCATCCAGAGTCTCGTCACGGCCTAGCTGATCGTCCTGAGCAGTGTTGGGCAAGTTACTCTGAAAATGTAATCAAATTACTGATTACACCTTTTAAAAGTATTCACGTTACTGTTCTGATTACTTTATTTCAAAAGTAATTAGTAATTAGTTACATTACTAGTTACGTTACTTTTTT
>NW_015547722.1:319825-323544 GCF_001515605.1 Sinocyclocheilus anshuiensis
CATGAAATTTATGAAATCCCAGCATACACGCTCCCGATAAGTATTTGTTATTAAAGCATCAACTTTCACAGAACACTGTTATTTTTAACTAAAGCAAGCGGCTGCTGCGTGTATGGTTAGGCATAGCAGAATGCCAGCAAAGAGCCTGCATTTATAATTATTATTTACAAGTTATAACACAATAAATGTATGCATAATGAATCGTTCATAATGTCTACAATTTGTGTGTTATAATGAGAGGATTCGTGAGCATGCAAATTTCAGCACTGCATTGCTCAATGCTGCAAACACGTGTTATAGCCTACACAGTAAAAAAAAAGTGTTAAAGGGGTCATATGATTCCTTTTTAAAGATCATTATTTTGTGTATTTGGGGTAACAGAATATGTTGACATGCTTTAATGTTAAAAAAACACATTATTGAGCAGTGTTAAAGTTAATGAGATAATTATGTGATTAATAAAGTGCTGATTGATCATTAGTAATGAACACTCGCTGTTAACAAGCAGAATCACTGAAGAAATGAGAAGCACAAGAACTACAATTGACTTCAGCCACAGCCTTTAGATGAACTCAACTGAAATAAAAGACATTAAATCTCTCAAGATCTCAGCAGAGGATAATTAAACAACTCCACAAACAGTATCACAGCTTCACGCATTACTAACCAGTTAGACTTTATTTCTGGAGTATCTAAAACAGAAGTTCTTTATTGAGAATTAAGGTTTAGATTTTTTTTTTTCAACTTACCGTTTTGGTGAATAGTGTTTGCTTTAGTTGCCTCTTGACCCTTGACTTATTAAATATAAGTTTCTCTTTGGCTGTTGTAATTGTGTTTATAAAGCACATATGTGATGACAAGAAACTTATGATAAAATCTTTTAATGCTTCTGAGTTTCTGATTGCATTTAATCTAAATCTGTAGTGCTTTTATGATTTCTATGTCATTGCATTTCTATGATATGAGACAATGTGAGAAAACCTTATAAACCATTTTTAGAAATATGGCTCATAAAGAGGTTTAAATTCTGGCACTCATAGACATGAAGAATCAGCATGAATCTCAGCGGTGGTGTCTAAATATTCTGATAATTTTGGTATGTTTTTTGAGCGTCACAAAACAAGGCAGTAAAAAGTCACAACAAAAATAAAAGCAAATAGTAAGAATAAAAGAAAATCCTAAGACAATGCAGCGGCATAATTTATTCATGCCGCAATGCATGCTGGGAGCCATGGATGAGTGCACCCAGAATGCACTGCAACATGAATCTGTCTGCTGATTGTCACCATTGTTGAGATTCATATGCTGATCCTTGATGTCTGTGTGTCTAAACAGTACAGATGTTCTAAACTGGTGTGTTCTAAACTCATTTATGTTTCCCAGCAAACATTGCTGCATAAACAAATTATGCTGCTGAATTGCCCATTTATTTTCTTGAGTTCTTACTATGCATTTTTGTGTTGAGTTTTAGTAGCATGTTTTGTGATGTTTGCAATTTATTTTGTGGATTGTCACCATTGTTAAGATTCATTCACTGATTCTTGATGTGTGTGTGTGTCTAAATTACAATGAAGCTTTTCTTTATTGAGCGATGTGTTTTATCAGTCTGTCATGATTACTCAGCAGTGATTGTTCACCTGTTATAGTAACAACTTTCAGTAAGAGATGAGACACGGGATAAAATCAGTAACATCAAGAGCAAGGGGGTTATTGTTCTTACCAACCTGTAGACAACACCAGATTTTTTTTTGCCACAAAAAAAACGTTTAAAAAAAAAAGCATTGTTACAGTACTCAAAGAAAAGGTGATGTTTAAAAGTCAAGGTTCAAGAGCCCAACTAAAGTAAACTGATCTCCATCATGGTAGTGAAAAAGAACAAAACATTTAAACCTTTTCAACTCTCAATAAGATCTTCTGTAGATGTCTGACAGAAATAAAGCCAGTTTGGTAATAAGTGAAGCTGGTAATGCTGATTTGTGGAGTTGTTTAATCAGATCTTGAGAGATTTAATGGCTTTTATTTCAGTTGATTTCAGCGAAGGCTGTGGCTGAAGTCAGTTGTAGTTCTTGTGTTTCTCTTTCATTCAGTGATTCTGCTTGTTAACAGCAGGTGTTCATCACTAATGCACAATCATCACTTAATTAATCACAAAATTATCTCTTCAGCACTGCTTCAGTGTTACTTTAACACTCTGTAGTGTGGACACATTAAGGCCCGGTTTCACAGACAGGGCTTAGACTAAGCCAGGATTAGTTCAATTAGGAAATTTAAGTCATTTTTATAAACGTGCTTAGAAAAAAAACATTACTGGTGTACTTTTTGAGACAAAACAAAGGCACTGATATATTTTAAGATCAGTCAGTGCAAGTTTCTTTCAGTTCTAGGATTAAACCCTGTCTATGACACCGGGGGTAAGAGTGTTAATTTAAAACTGAGGTTTTTGCTGTGGTGTATAAAGGGATAAAGATGTAAGATGAAAAAAACAGCATAAAATGTAATCTAACAGTAATAAACTGTAGAAAAACAGTAACACGCTGGCAACCACAGCTGCCAGTAGATTACCGTTAATTCAAGGAAAAACAATTTCACTAAAATATTGGAAAATGCTCATTGAAAAAAAGTTATGCAAAGTCATGAACTGATAATGAGAGTAAATATTTAACTGAACTGTAGTAATGTGTTTTTGCACGAGAGATCTGTTAGTTTAATTTAGTTTTGTGGGACACCATTGTGCTGGAGAGTAAGGCCTGTGGTTCAGTCAATGATGAGCAACATATAAGCTTGAATTTTTTTCATTTGTTTATTTGCACTAGCAAAGTGCCTTTTTTTCACATAAACACTTTTCTAGGTTTCAAGTGCTTAAAGCTCTAACATAACTTCATGAGTATAAATCTTTTAGTGCATTAAAATCACTTTATGCATTGCAAATAATGATTTCTTTCATATGTTAAAAATATTTTTCATATGGACAAGCTTTAGTCTTGAACCAACTTTCTCTTACAGAGAAAAAAGGTTTTTGGCATATGTGGGGCATTATTGTCTTAATTTGCTTAGTTGCACTAAGATGTTCATACTGTTCACAGAAGCTCTAAACTAAGCTTCTTGTTCTTAGAAGTACTTCTCTACATGAGCATAAAGCTCCTAACACATTAAAATTCCTCTTTCTGCATTGCAAAAATCATTTAATGTCATATGTTAGAAACATCTTTCATGTGGGCAAGCTTTAGTCTTAACATCGCATGAACCAACTATCTCTTACAGAGAAAGAAGATTTTCATCATATGTGGGCTTGTATGCTCTTCATTTGCTTAGCTGCACTAACATATTCTTACTGTTCACAGAAGCACTAAAATAAGGTTCTTGTGCTTAGAAACTCTAACATAACTTCATGAGCATGAAACTCCTAACACATTCAAATCCCTCTTTCTGCATTGCAAAAATCATTTAATGTCATATGTTAGAAACATCTTTCACGACGGCAAGTTTTAGTCTTAACATTGCAAGAACCAACTATCTCTTACAGAGAAAGAAGGTTTTCATCATATGTGGGCTTGCATTCTCTTCATTTGCTTTTTCATGAGGGCAAGTTTTAGTCTTAACATTGCAAGAACCAACTATCTCTTAAAGAGAAAGAAGGTTTTTATCATATGTGGGCTTGCATACTCTTCATTTGTTTAGTTGCACTAAGATGTTCATACTGTTCACAGAAGCACTAAACT
>NW_015547723.1:0-411 GCF_001515605.1 Sinocyclocheilus anshuiensis
CCAGGTGAGTGTTGTCGTCCACGCGGTCCATCCCAGTGGTTGTTCTTCTGTTTAGGTCGGGTACCAGCATGGAAGTCCCATTCTCTGTTGGACGAGGGTGTGTTCCACTCTTTTTGTGGCGGCTTGGCATGGTCGTGATGTTGGGCGCCCTCTAGAGCCAGACCTTGACTTTGAGTGTTGAAGTCAAGAACTGCTGGGGTTTTGGCGCCCTTTTCTGAGGCCATCTTTTGTTTGCCGTAGGCTTTCTGCGCCAAGTCTCGCAACTGTTGAGCATTCATTGTTCGCGGACATGCGAGAACGCCAAGATGGTGGCTTACTCCAGGATGGAGGTTTCTCAGGAAGAGAGTTTTGAAGTTTAGACCATCTTCCATGTTCGGTTCGTTGCGAGTTCCGAAGTATGCTCGTCTGAGT
>NW_015547723.1:5059-6255 GCF_001515605.1 Sinocyclocheilus anshuiensis
TATCATTGAATAGGGAAACCCAACCCTATTTAACTATTTACTGAAATTAAAAATTTAGAGCAATATTGATAGTTAATGAGTCAAATTTTAATGTTGGTGTCATTAAATTATAATAGCAATTATAATTCAACTTCATCAATAAGTATTGTTACTATGTGGAAGCAGGAACTGGAATTAATTTATGAAATGAAATTAAAATTTCAAATCTGTAGTTAATTACAAAGTTAAATTAACGATTTCCAATCCTTAAGTATAGCAAATCAATAATATCTACTGATGTCCCTCAAATTACAAGAACAGTTATAGCTGAATTAATCACAACGTAGCATTAAAGTAATGAGGCTGAGGACCAGGATTAAATTTTAAAACAAAGACAACAACAGCTTTTAAGCAAGGGAGAACCTTAAATAAACGTGATTAAAACCCAACTATGATTGCGTAAACAAGGTTATTAAACCTTCAATAAACGTGATTAAAACTCAACTATGATTGTGTACACAAGGTTATTACGTTCGCGTTTGGGAGTGTTCCTTTTCAGTGAGAGAAGAGGAGAGAGGTAGGATGAAATCAGTATGAAATAGCGAAAGACAACGTTCAGATGTAACTGATCAGGTCACTTCAACACTTCAAACACCGCACAACACTCTGCATTTGAGACCACACAATGATACGTGCTAACCACTAGCCTTCAATGCTAATAGCTTAGCTTGGCTATCTGTTTACAAACAGCTAACAAAATGGCGCTGGCGGGCTGAAAGTTACCTCCGGAAAAGGTTTCCTTTGACTTCCGGGTTACGACTTGTTACTATGGTGACGTACACAGCATGAGCATGTGAGCTTACTAGCTGTGGGTTGTCAGTGAAATGTCAGCACATCTGCACTACACAACCAAAAAGCACTATTTAGATTCTTATCTTACAGCGCCGTGTAACACTCAACTCGTTCCGAGTGAGGTGAATTAATCTACAGATTCACTGCAATTAATACAATAACTGTCAATGATATCAGCACATATCAATTAATTCAACGTTATTGAGATCTCGGCGGATCTCTGCACCTAGCCTATTTATACAGATAAAACACATGTGGATCTAACCACAATTTCACTTGATCAAGATTTCACAATTCTCCCAAAAGTAATAATAGCGTTCGGACGCTCTCTCTGAGCACCGCGTTTCAAGTTCACTAGTTTTTTA
>NW_015547723.1:6267-16035 GCF_001515605.1 Sinocyclocheilus anshuiensis
TTTTTAGTGAATTAAATGGCATAGCACTATCAGTTAGCTACTCTGATTTCCTCAAACCGGGGAGATTAATAGCGGAGTTGCATTTGGAAGTGGAACACGCACTTATACAAATTACACTCTGAAGGCCTTTCTACAGAAAGTAAACGAGGAATACGCTCGTTTCTTTCTTGTGCGCTCTAAAGCGACTTATTTTGTCCCGATGGACAGAATTAAATGTTTTTACTGCAGTTAAATTCTAAACAACAAACCCTCGAGTTTCACTTCATTCATTCAACCAATGTTCGGCGAATAAAACAAGCTTTCAAGCTCAATATCGGATAGTTTGCATCCACATTAATGATCTTAATTACTAAAAGGTGTTTATACACATTGGTTAAACTTGCACCGATTACAGGAAACACATCACACATCATCAGACATAAACATATTATTTGTGAATATATTGCTCCGATACTTTCAATGATTTTCACTGATTGTCTTATGAATTGTCTGTGTACGTTCTGTTTCTTTGTCTGTGACAAAAGAAACGTAAGGGTTTCAGAAAGGGCAGGAAGCAGATGTTCAATGGGTCATGTGGCGTCACGCTGTATAGATCCCGTGTTTGCGGGCCTGAGGGCATCAGTTAATTTACTCATCCTTTTCCTGCTGGATATACTAGTTCTATTCATTGGCGATCACAAGACATCAGGAGGTATCTATATGTCGTAGCCCTCATACAAAAGATCTCTGTGGTATCTCTTGATTAGATTAATCCAGACCTCATGATGGCTGATAGGGGCGTATCAGTGTCCGTTCATGATAGAAATCCCTACACCACAAATGGACCATTTTAATACAATAAAATACAATATATATACAATTTATCATAACACTACCTATCTAATTTCCCTTATTGTAAAAAGGTCCAATTAGTAGTAATAGTAGTAGAAGTAGTAATAAATAAATATATTAATACATTTATTTATTTATTGAAGTGAATGCAATATTAGCACGTTTTTGTAATAATTATTGTATTATTTTATATTTTATTTAGTTATTATTGCATATTTTTTGTAAGTGTTGATTCTTTTTGAGCCACTGGCAAGAAAATACACATTTTGAATGTTTGTGAATATAAAAAATGTAAGTAAGAGAAGCTCCCTACTATGCAAAACCCATTCCTTGATTCATAACTTTAATGTCTTCAGTCTTACAGCCTGGTTTGTTCCAGTACTCAAGAATCAAATTTTGTTTGGATATTTTCCAGGCTTGAAAACTAATGAGAAAAGACAGAATACTAACTGTTAATTACTGCCAGCACCACAGAAATCTCCTCAAGGAGTAAAATGGAAACTAAGATCACATTTAATATGCTACATATAATTTGTGGTATAAAATAAATGGAAAGAAACATCACATCATATTTGTTGGGCCTACAGACGGTGGTAACTGACAGTTTTCATTAGCGAGAAGACAGACGTGCAGACGTCTGATGGGAGACAGGGGAGATGAAGGAATATCTCTGCAAATACCAGACTCTTTGCATACTGTAAAAGTTGAAAAAAAAAAAAAATCCACACAAAGGGATCACAACGGCTTGATAATGGCCATAAAACAGCCGTTTCCATGTGGGCTGAAGCATTGCAAGCAGGTTATCTGGATGTTGGGCTGTCTGAGGGGTGAAGAGGGCTCCTGGCTCTATTGTTATACTGCCTGAATGAGGTTGGGAGGAAAATCAGCTTGGAGACCAACGCATCTGATTAACAACAGAGACAGACAGCAAGCACATCTAGACCTCTGCTGTCCCTCATGCATGCTGTCAAACATATAACGTTTATTTGCATGCTCAGCATTTATTCAGACACACACCAATTTAATGTAAGCAAAAGTGAAGAACTAGCATGTCTGAACATGTTAACTCTATCAAACACAATGCTTAAACAGCAATTTTAAGGGTTAGTAAACGTCTGTCCCTGTGACAGACTGGGCCTAGTAAGTGGGAGGGGTTTGTCATCCATGATTGACAGGTGACGAGCCCATAACCAGACCAGACAGCACACTGATCATGGCAAACAGCCAATAACACTCTGCAGTGCTTCTTAACTGGTGGGTCACAACACTAAAATGGGTCACAGGTCTGTTTATTCTGTGGACAGCAGGTGAATGAGGTTGGGAGGAAAATCAGCTTGGAGACCAACGCATCTGATTAACAACAGAGACAGACAGCAAGCACATCTAGACCTCTGCTGTCCCTCATGCATGCTGTCAAACATATAACGTTTATTTGCATGCTCAGCATTTATTCAGACACACACCAATTTAATGTAAGCAAAAGTGAAGAACTAGCATGTCTGAACATGTTAACTCTATCAAACACAATGCTTAAACAGCAATTTTAAGGGTTAGTAAACGTCTGTCCCTGTGACAGACTGGGCCTAGTAAGTGGGAGGGGTTTGTCATCCATGATTGACAGGTGACGAGCCCATAACCAGACCAGACAGCACACTGATCATGGCAAACAGCCAATAACACTCTGCAGTGCTTCTTAACTGGTGGGTCACAACACTAAAATGGGTCACAGGTCTGTTTATTCTGTGGACAGCAGGAATTTGCAATCAATGTTAAGCTTATAATTTAGGCTAATGTTGGCTTCATGGAAATATCAATACATGTACAAAATGCTGGTACTATGTTGGGTCTGTAAAATAATGATGCAAACCCAGCATGCTGGTGTAAAACACTGGTACAAAATGGAAATATTTCATTTCATGTGGCATTTAAAAAACAAAACCAGCCCAGTAGAAAAGACTGTATACTATATACATATAAAATATTTTCACAAAAAAGTAAAATATTATTATAATTTAAAACGACTGTTAATTATAATTCATAATTTAAAAAAACTGTTTTCTACTTTAATATCTTAAAATGTAATGGCAAAGCTGAATTTTCCATTGCTCCAGTTTTCAGTGTCACATCATCATTCAGGAATCATTCTAATATGCTGATTTGGTGCTAAAAAAACATCAGTAACAATCGTACTGATTTTGAACAGTTGCATCACATACATTTTAATATGTTCAGTGTTTCACATTATAGTAGTCTTCCAAACAGTCATTATAGTGCTTACCTCGGTCAAATTCATGTCTTTCGCTTTTCTTCCAGGTTCCGGTGGGACAAGCGCAAATTGCTTCGTTTGGCTTGAATCTGCCATTCCATTACCCTTCAGCCCCTTTGGGAATGGACATATCCATGCTCCTCATGACCTCTGACCTCTCTCAATCAGGACATGGGGGTGAAACACAGGGGTCTCTTTATGGTCATTCCTTACTCTGAGGTCCACAGGGATGTCACCCTGAGATGTTCTTCTACTGATGTTTTTCATGGCTCCTCTCTGGAGAGCTGCAACAAATCGTGGTAAACTAATGGTATATTCATTTTTTTTTAATGGCAACAGCTGGAATGCGGGGGTAAAAGACCATGCCACTTAGTTGCTAGAGAAATGTGTTTCTTCTCTATTTTTAACAGTTTTTTTTGGTCTGTTCACAAATCTACATTGCCTAAATCTGAATTAGCTAAAAGACTGATAAACCTTATATGGTCTATTTCATAAAATACCAGAAGATCCTTCGCATGACCCCTCACTAATCTTAAAATGCTGATAAACTAATTTAGTGAAGGATTATCTGGAAACTCAACACGGTCTGATTTATTGTCAGGCCAGCTACCATTTTTGTCTCCACATTGGTAACGGAGTCTATTGGATGCGGCTGGTGGTCAGAGAGCTCAAGCCAAAGAGCCACCGACGGCTCATCGACTTTGTTTGGGTCAGTGCTTGAGCAGATAATCTGGTCAGGTTCACATTATTCTCACAGTAAGATTCTCGCCTGGCTAACAGAAGCAAGGCCATTTCCTGAAAATCAATACCAATGTACACGGCAAACTGAAAAGAAAAAAAACATTAAGACAGGTCTCAGTAACTTGGGGATTACACAGTATTTGCCCAGTGAAACACATTGCTTGAGGGCAAGACAATAAATGTATGATAAACAAGGGGAAAACAGCATGAGATAAGCCATACAATTTTTTTTTCCAATTGTGCAAAAATTGAGACACGGGGCTTTATATCTGTCAATTTCAATTATAGGTCAGGCAAGTGCCAAATATTCTTTATTTGCTCTGTTGCCCTTTCTTCTCTATGACCTTATTCAGATATAACAAAGTAAGTGCTGAAATAAGTCAAAATGCTTTTTTTGTCCCCAAGAAGGGTTTCTATTTGCATAAACATTCAAGGATTTAGTGTATTAAAACAACACATAGCAGATTTGCCAAGTTTGCGGTTTTCCTGCGGAATTGGGCTACTTTTATACTGCTACGGCAGGTTGTGTTTTCAGTCCACAGGTTGAAACGAAACCCCCGCCCCCTTGGAATGCGACTTCAACCAAGGTGGAACCCCCTGGAAGGAGGTTTTGACCCCCCAAAACGCATTTTTTGGAGTGATTTTTATAGCCATATTCCCCCAGAATGCAATTGGGCTAGTTTTGGCCATGATTGGGCTGGTTTTGTTACGCAGACCTGGCAACCCTGAAACACAGAGATCCCTAAAAGTATTTTGACACTTCAGTTTTTAAAATTTGACCTTCATTTGATTAGATATTTACTATCAAACTAAGAGGCATCTGCAAAGAATTGATGTGTTTTTAAACAAAGATAATTTTTCGTGTATGCATGAAGTTGTATTTAAACAATATATTTATTATAATTTGGCTTAATTAAGCAGCCAAAGCATTTTTGGGGCCACTATGCATTTGTGAAAGTAAAATGATCTGAATTAGAGGAAAAAAAAAATGCATCAATACAGATAAGTAATAGTGATGGAATAGTTCCAGCAGAACCTTATAGCTGTAGAGTGAGTTCACAAAGCAGGAACACATTAAGATCGAAGTGAGAAAAAGCAGAGAACCCGTTTTCATTCCAAAATCTTCTATAACTATAAATACGATACTAGCAAATTCGATGACTGATCTACAGTGAGCCTGGGATCTCTTGGCCTGCTAGCGAGACCCTCAATTCTGAATTCATTTTCCCTCATAATGAAAGCTTTCCTATACTAACATTTAACAGATGGAAGTCCACCTTTTTCATATTTCCTTCTGATTGCAGTAATAGCCTTATTTATGAGTGTCCATTCCAACTGAAGCACAGATCTCAGGCCAGGCGGAGCTGGAAGCGTGATGGAAATTAATCTAGTAATCTTCAGATCCTTTCCTCATTTTTCAAAAACTACCCTAATTCATCACTGAAATCAATGACTTAGATCAGATCGTGCCAGGTCGTTAGGTAAGGCATGATTAGCCTTGAAAACTCAAGGCCAAAAGCGTCCCAGATGTCAAAGAAACTCCTGGAGCGAGAGCTTGTGAATATACGAAGGAAACAGCCATTATTACAGTTTTTTACGATTGTTTATACACTAAAATAAAAATGTCCACACAATTTGCAAAATTCTACTCCAATGAGCAAACAACATGTTGTAATAGCAACATGTGTAATGTGAGTTTAAGAAATGTTACCTTTGAGACTTCCCTCAGCTACTGTTCAGTTAATTTAATTATAACTGGCATGGTGTTCTACTAATATCTCTAACACATGCACTCTAAAGACGGAACTGAGCACAATGGATCAAAGTCTTCATCAATAGAGGCCCACGACCGGATCCAGAAGCTCGCTCAAAGCTTACCAGCATCCAGGCCTCTCACCCACCTTCCCATCCCTGATTAAAACAGAGACAGGGCCCCTGAAATCAGCACATGTGGGTGATTACAAAGAGACCTTCAGCAGCGTAACTTAAGCTAAATTAAACATTTTCATTAACTAAAAGAACAATAAGAAGTAAAATACAATTGGATTAAAGTCAAATACATTTTCGTGACTCCACGACGAAAAAACAAACAAAATTTTAGATATAAATTATATTAAAGAACTTAAATAATAAAATAGGAAAATTAATTAAATAGAAAAAAAGCCACTAGACAGCGATATCCCTAGCGATATATGGCCCTGAGAAATTTAACTTTTTTATTTTTTTTATATCAGTTAATGCATTAATGTTATCAGCACCAATATACTAAAATAAAAACTAAGCATAGTACGAAGAAAATGTAACTTGTTATAGTTTCTGTAAACGCTATAAAAAAATTAAAAAAAAGAAATTAAAAAAAAAAAGAAAGCGAAAAACAAATTAAATTGGCCAAATAAATAAAATAGAGCAAAAAAAAAAAAAAAAAGAAAAATAGAAAATTCAGTGGCTTTTAGTGCCTTGGATTACTCCTGGTAGCCCAAACACCGATTAATTTAGCAGGTTGAATAAATGTGGCTGTTCGTGTGTGCTGACAGCGAAGACGGTTGGATTTTCCAAAAAGTGGACGCCACTAAGAAAGTGCAAGGCTTTTTTGGCTCTTCTGCAGATTGAACAAAGGTGGTGTGTTGGGGCAATGGTCTGTTGCTTTCTTGTGACCCATGAAATGTTTTACAAAACACTTTCCTATAGCCGGCATGTCTACTGCAGTTATCCAGGTAGCTGCCCTTGATTACAAGGACAGATGCATCCCAATTAGCATGCCGGTCCGATTAACACGACCACCTGTACTTGAGAAAACAGGGTCCATCCTAATTGTGGATGGGCTTTTAAAAGCTGGTCCAAAAGAGGAATTATCCAGCAGCTTGATCCAGTTCAGCTCACATCCCGCTGCAATCAAGAACATTGAAACCTAAAGAGCCAGGAAGCACTTGGGAACAACTGCTTATATGAATCCCTGCAGTGAAGTGCAGTGGCCAGATTAATCTCTTCATCTTCTCTCTGGACATCTCTTATCCTCCTCGGTCATAAACTTGGCCGTGCTAAAGATTTACAATCACGTCTTCCTCTCTCTCTCCTATGCTGCTATTGAGTCTAATTACTTTAATGTTTAAACCTCCACCATCTTTTTCAGACACACATTTTCTTAGTTCCATGAACCAAATGCCAGAAGAGGCTAAGAATAACACTCCTCATCCTACATTTTTGAAGGGATGATATGTGTCCTCGCATCATGGATTTACTTCAAGCCATACAATAATGAACTCATTTTTCTTCAAAACACTTGCATCTTTAGAGATCAGCTGGCAAATCTAGACTATGAGCTACTTAAACCTCATTTTAGCCACAAATAAACCTAGTAAATGATCAATGACATGTCAAAATATCAAGGACTATTAAATTCAAATGCAGCATGTAAATGGAGACGTTTTATGTAAAGACTTTGAATGGGAAGAAGCTTGTGACCACCAAAAAATGGCTACTTATGTGACTTAATTTGGACTCAAATAACAATATATATGAACCCACCTGGTTTGAGGAGTTTACAGTGGTTTTAGCACATTTTTTCTCTCCAAATTGTCTGAAGGCCTTCAGAACACGTCCTTGGGCTGTCACTGTTCTCCACAGGGCAGATTTTCCCCGAGCTGCAATATGTCCATGTGATTCCTATGTGCCAGAAATGAGACAATATCAGCAACCTTAAACGCTTTATGACAAGACTGAGAGTGTAAATGGGTACTTTCTGCTTCAAGGACAATTTTATCACCACCCACCCAAAGAGCAAGGGTCAATTATTCCCACTAGAACATTTTCAAGGCACTTTTAAGAGTGTACCTAAATAATAATAATAATAATAATATTAATGAGAATTGTTGTAAAATATTTTCTGGTCATAAAAGGCTAAAGTTTGCTGGCTGACTTACTTTACATTTATGCATTTGTCAGGTCCCATTATCCAAAGCGACTGCATCGCATTGAAGGTAAACAGTTTTCAATCAGTTCATGCATTCCCTGGAGGAATTCAGGCTTAAATCTTAGAGTGTAATAAGCAATCCACTGAACGGCAAGTTGTAAGAACCCAAGTGCAGCTTTTATTTAACAAAGTGAAATCCAAAATACAAACAAAGACTTGACTTGAACAGACTTGACTTGGCATGAACAAACTAGACTCACCGACAGCAGGTTACAACATCATAAAGCTAGACAAGGAACAATGGCAACATGAGGGCTATTTGTATCAAACACTAAGGGACACATGATAAGAATAAACCAATGAGCAAACAGAACTAAGAGTCACATGACAGGACAATAACCAATGAGGAACAACACACATGGCTAAAACAACCAACCAGAGCATGACACATACACTAGGCAGGATAACATAAGGATCAAGGGAATCACATGACAGGAACATGAAACATGGCTAAATATACAAATAAAAGACATCAAAACCTAAACCAGACACAAAACCCAAACCCCACGTTACATAGAGCATGGTGCTAGCAACAGCAAGGTCATGGGTTTGATTCCCAGGGATTTTTTAATGTATTTATCTTGGCTAAATAAAGGATAAATAAAAAATCCTTGGGAATCAAACCTATGACCTTGGTGTTGCTAAGGCTATGCTCTACTGTTTTAGTTTAAGTTCCCCCAGAATGAAATTCTCTTATCATTTATGATTTTCTGTCTTCCATGGAGCACATAAGGAGAAATTTAGATAAATGTTTATTGAAACACAATGAATGTAAATGGGGACAAATATTTTCAGGGTGTAAAAATGACAAAAATGCTTCTGAATATTTGGAATATTCGAATTGATTTGTAAAAACTGCTTTTATGAAACTTTGGCTATGCTTTTTTGATCATTTTTGACCCAATTAACTTTCATTGTATAAAAAATGTGGGTTGAAATATTACTGTAAAACTCAAAGTCCCCCACAATTATCTAAGATATTTCCTACGGTGTTTCTGCTGTAATTATGACAACACTGCTTGTTTTCAACAAAGTTTTTTACAGAAAGTGGAAGTGTTGATATATTAAATTAAACCTGATACATTTTGGGATTTTATAAGGGTATATTAACACAACACCTAAACACAGAAAGGTTTTTCCTTTGCATTTTTGAAAAGTTTCGAATACAGAAGGCAACGTTATCAAAACATTCCGCTGTCACGCGGATTTGCGAAAACAATTAAAAATGCTGTACTATGCATGCCAGGCCAGTAGTTGGTGATGTCACTTTGTAAAAAACATTGTGCGTCTGCCAACATACGCATTCCTATAGAGTGGTGGAACTATGATGTCACTTTGTAGGCAAAAACCCAGAAGCAAGTTAGCATTTTAGCACTTCCGGTTCCATCGTCCCAGAGTCAATGGGTTTTTTGAATAAGGTCTGTGTTTCACACAAGCTCAAGATACTTTCCCGTTTTATTCTACGACATAAAACACACCAGTTACACCCCACTTGTGATTTTTTTTTAAATGTTACGTTTCTTAAAAAAGACGGTTGCTAAATGGGACTACAGGCGCTGTCGGAGACATTAAACGTCATCACGCTGAACACTTTATCAATTTACAGTATTTTCAGATTGTAGTATAATTTATAGTACAATTCATTGTAGAATAACCAATTAATGGTTTACCGCATTTTATATTGTTGTTGTTTTTTTTGCTTTGCCCCGAAATGCAACACAAGTCTTCGGATAGAAGATGCTCGTTTTATCGCTTACTGATGCGAAGACTCTGGGTTCGGACCATAAGGTAAAATCATATGATTATTCCATGTAAACACCACATTTACCGGCTTAGTCACGGTGAAAGTGAAACTTTAACGATGCATAGTGCTTAAAGCCATGTTAAAATGAAATGTTTATGGCCACAAGAAGCTGTTAGAAAGCAGATTGAGGATTTTCTAGAAGCAAGGATAAAATAA
>NW_015547723.1:17450-24777 GCF_001515605.1 Sinocyclocheilus anshuiensis
GTTGCTAAATGGGACTACAGGCGCTGTCGGAGACATTAAACGTCATCACGCTGAACACTTTATCAATTTACAGTATTTTCAGATTGTAGTATAATTTATAGTACAATTCATTGTAGAATAACCAATTAATGGTTTACCGCATTTTATATTGTTGTTGTTTTTTTTGCTTTGCCCCGAAATGCAACACAAGTCTTCGGATAGAAGATGCTCGTTTTATCGCTTACTGATGCGAAGACTCTGGGTTCGGACCATAAGGTAAAATCATATGATTATTCCATGTAAACACCACATTTACCGGCTTAGTCACGGTGAAAGTGAAACTTTAACGATGCATAGTGCTTAAAGCCATGTTAAAATGAAATGTTTATGGCCACAAGAAGCTGTTAGAAAGCAGATTGAGGATTTTCTAGAAGCAAGGATAAAATAACATTCTGTGTACCCATCCTAACAAAACGATAGCTGAAATGTGGTACTTTATTCACTAAAATAAGTTTAATCTTACCAAATCCAAAAACTCGCTCAATCTGCTATTTCATAGATTAATGCACTAGAATTTTATTGAATAGTACGTGGACACACGCTTTTAATTAAAAGATTCATATTAATCAAGGATTTATTGACTTTTAATGCACCTTATTTCGAAATGTATAGAAATACGTGCTTTCATATGTCCTTTAGTAAAGATTATTTAATTTATTCACTATTCTATTTATTACTAATGTCTCATTTCAGTTTGGCTCTAGTTTTGTATTTATTCCAGTTTATATGAAAAGGTTCATGTAGCGTGGATTAAAATCCATCCACAGAGTAAATCCTTTTCACTGAACACGTTAAAAATAAGTTTTAAAAAGTTGTGGGAAGCATGGTGGTGGTGACGTTGAAGGCGAGCGACTGTGGTGGTGTAGTTCGTTTATAACCTAAGTTTAGCTTTTAAGTACTGGTGCTTTTATTTTGGCTTCAAAATTCATAAAAGTTGTATTATTTTGTGAAGATTATCTTGATGGACAAAACGTGTAAGTTTCATGAACTATGATTGAACACAGAGCTTATTTTTTTGCGATAACCCAAAAGCCTATGGAAAAATCCCATTGGCTTTTTGTCGAGGGAACCAGTGCGATGCTAACAGTCGATCCACATACAAAGTGACGTCATAGTTCCACCACTCTATAGTCTGAACATGTAATACATATGCGTATGACGTCACCATGTTCACAAATTTGCATTTTTGTAGTTTACACAGAAACAATAACAGTACTGTTTTCAAAAACTTGCACTATGAAACCCATTTTCAAATGTTTGTGTTTTTAGGCTCCCAACATTTTTTCATAATTTTCAGTTTTTTGGTACATTTTTCCTTACAAGTAGAATATTTCAATAATAAGAGGCTGTCAAAAATCATTCAGTCTTCCATGCATATGGTCTATCAAAAACAAGCATGATGATCTCATGCTACCAGTACAGTGCTGTATTCTACATTCATCAAGATCCGGTGATGAGAGATAGTGTCAACAACACTTCTGCCAGACTTCATATGAACTCTTCTACCAAGAGTTCAGCTTTAACCCCGCCATCTCTCAGTCTTGTGTCACTGCTGACTGGTGCAGGAAGTGAGCAGAGATGTCTAGAGATAAAGTAAGTCTGGTGCTGAGGGTCACTGCCATTAGAGAGCCGTTTCTTTTCAGCGTTCTTTGAAACTGGGTCAAATCATTTGCTCATTCTAGCTGGGAAAAAAACATGAACGTGAGCTGAGCACATGAACATTAGATCTGTGGCGACCGACGTCCCTTGACTTTCGTTTATCTGAAGGCAAATCTCCTGCTCGTACCTAAAAAATTCTGCTGTGACCTTTAGAGTTTGTTGTCAATGTCAGATTACCTTCTGAGAGGAAAGAAAAAGAGAAGCTCTCAAAACTAAAGGCTGACAGCGTCAGAGAGAACTACTGTACAAGAACAAAAGCAATCAAGGAGAGAGCTGCACTATTCCACCAAGCGTGGCTTCTCTCTTTGCAGAGAATTATTAAGTACAAAGACGGTAGTGGTCGCAGAATGGATTCTATTATTACTGTTTTTTTATTTCGTATTGTTCCCTGAAATTTAATTTCGCTTCAGCTCAAAAAGAAATGTGCAGAGAAAGAATGGTCTGCATGTGAGTGTGTGTGTGTGTGTGTAGAGGAGTGTGTGATAAGGGAACAATTGCTGCACCATCAAAACTTCTAATAGACATTTTATATCTGTTTCTGTTAGATTTACAGATGTTCCATTGCTTTGGGTACTAAATTAAAACTGGACAGAAATGGGACCATCTAGGAACTGCTAGTCTGGATGTTTGTGAATTGGCGTGCTCAGAAATGAACTTTGGAGAATCATTAGACTACTAAACTGATGGTACACTACGTATCTTAATAAACTTGAAATTGTAATTTATTATTAAAGCCTCGTATGTGTTGTTTTGTGTGATCCCAATTTAACACTGGTGCACTTTGGTTATTTGACTGAAAAATGTTACATTTACTTCTTTTTTTAAAGATTTTTTACTTTATCGTATTGGTAAAAAACTTGGTGAAGTTCTGGCACTTGCTATGTGGAAAACAAAAAACAATCATGGACATGATTCTAAAATGTAAAATGGTCCTGAAAAAAAAAGTCACACTTGTACTCTTTGTGGTAAAAAAATGACCGAATTGGAAATAAATTCATCTAGTGGACACATGTGGTACTGTGCGCAAAACAAAATCTTACTGAATTTTTTGAGATATCAACCTCAAATTTGGAACACAACTTGTTCAGGCGACCCAGGCCCGAGCAGAAATCCCAGTTGCCGCTGACGTGGGTGC
The DNA here is from genome assembly GCF_001515605.1 of Sinocyclocheilus anshuiensis. Taxonomy (NCBI): domain Eukaryota; kingdom Metazoa; phylum Chordata; class Actinopteri; order Cypriniformes; family Cyprinidae; genus Sinocyclocheilus; species Sinocyclocheilus anshuiensis. The sequence continues at coordinate 20,284 of NW_015547723.1, forward strand.
ACGGAGACACCCGCTATATACCGGCCCATACAGTGCGGATTTCAGCGGAGCCCGGGACCTGGGCCATCGAGGTGGGCATTGTGCCGGATCTCCCCGTACCTCTGCTCCTGGGACGAATATGGCGAGTATCCCGAGTCCAGATTAGCGTCGCCCTAGAAACGCCGCTGCCACACTGATCACCGATGCACAATACCTGTGCGCGATGAGTGGCGCACCTGGAGCTCGTTCCCGCTGGCCTTAAAAGCCAGGAGAAGAGACACCAGCGGGAAGGCACCCCGGAGCTCCAGGCGACATTAATGCTTGTTTCTCCGATCAGTACCGAGTCTGTGTTCTCATTCAACCCGCGACAATATATATATATATATATATATATGTATTTTTTTATTTTACTTCAGCAATAATCTGCAAAGTGCATTTTTTTACAAACTGGCCAAACTTAATACTCCAAAGAATTCTAGATTTAATACAGTTTAAGTTGGAAATTTCAGTTTCAGAATATAATTTAGTACCACTTAAAATAAATAAATCAATAAATACAATATTAAATAAGAAACATTCAAATTAAAATATAATATTTATTTTATTGAAATAATAATAAAAAATTGTAATTTTGACCACCACATGAGGAGCAACAACAGTAATTCACTTACATATTCCTTACAAATCTCATTTGCATACATTTAAAAATGACATATCCAGATGTGCTCCAACAGGTTTGACATCAATAATTGTCTCTTTATTGATGTCACTGATGTTCTTAATGTACCATATACTGTACGCATGCTAATGAGTTCTGAAGTACACATACTGCTATTCATTTGAATATACACTATTAGGTCAAATAAATGTAGAACAACAAAGAAAAAGGCAAGACAAAAATGAAAAGGATAAAAAGGCCTGTAGGCATGGACAGTCCTCAGAAAGCTGTGGTGGGCTGGAGAAACGCAGCGTTGTGGTTGGTCAGATTCTTTTGACCTGCAGGAAGATGGAAAGACTAATCAGTACAGATCTGATGGCTCGCTTCATGTGCTCTGAGCTAATGAGAACACTTAAATTCTCTGCTGTCCGCATAATGACTCTCTTTATCTGTAAATCCTCAGTGGTCTGTTTCTTAACCATCCCTCTCTTTCCCTTTTTCTCTGTTTTCACATGTGGAATGCACTGGATGAGGCAATCACTCTTTATGCATGTAGACTGGATCTTATTTGTAAGCCTTAACTATGGTTGGTCGGTATGATGCTATACACTGAAGAAATATGTGAACCGGCAGAGATTTTGCTACAGTGTCAAAACAGGGAAGTGTCAAAACCTGGTTATTAAAGGGGTGTACTGAGAAGAAGTGTTGCAATCAATATGTAATTTGCATATTTAGTGGCATTGAAAGTGGCTGACCTAATTGCATTAAAATGCTAGAATTATCAGTTTTTCCAACATTAATTTGAACAATTTAAGTCTTTACAAAAATGTTACATAATGTGAGGATATATTTGCACTGATGCCAGACTTGTTCATTTGTTGAATTAATCTTATGAATATTACCCTTTTGTTAATCCAGGGGTGAAAAAACTAATAGTTAATTTATAAAATATATAATAATAATAATAATAATAATAATAATAATAATAATAATAATTAACTGAATAAAAAATAAAAAAAAAATCTAAAATTAAATTAAATTAAATTAAAATACAAAAAAAACTATTTCACCACCAATTGTTTTATGTGTAATTATTTTCTTTAATGGTTTATTATATATCAGCCTTTACTATAGTTTGCAAACCTGTAAAATGAAATGCCCTACACCTCAAACCAGTACATTTTGAACATTTTAAACAATATAAAATGACTTATACATGTCAGATCATTCTATTAAGAGTTTCTTAGTCATCTGAGGCACATGAAAACATCTAATTAATTACCAGAGTAGAGAATTGCCAGACAGCTCCTCATCAAATTTGAGTAATGACTTCAGGGAAGAGACTGTTAAACATAGCTGCCTGCAGAGAGAGACAGGGACAGGCTGGCTGCTTTCCGTGAGGTCCTCCCAGCCCACACAGACTCTGGGGTTTACTTACCGAACGCTTCCTGTCCCGTGGGCAACGGAGGATATTGCTGAGAGTGTATATGAGAGAGAGAGAGAGAGAGAGAGAGAGATAGGTGGGGATTAGTTTTATAGCCATTTATGTCAAGCACTGCTGGCCACCAGGAAAAGGTTGTGAAAACTTTGCCAAGATTCCAAACTCTGGAATTTAACCTATGCAGCGGAACGGGAGCCATCGACCAGCAGGATGCAATGCTGTATATGAGCAGAACCATTTAGATACACAGGTTGATTCATAAAACAGCAACATGCTCTTTTGGAAAAAACCAAATCAATATGTACAACAGCCGCTCAGCTTTCAGCATATTTGTACTACATTCACTCAAACAGAAAAACATCACACAGTCGGTGGCATACAAGTGAAAAGACTTGGATTTTATTGAAGACCTCAGTTTTCTTCTTAATATCTATTAGCTTTAAGATCATCTATATCTCCTTTACAGTAATACTAGCATACTTCCAATCAATCAATCAACCAGTAAGGATAATTTATATAATATGATATCTGTACAGTATTTATGATCAAATAGAAAGCCTTGGAGAGCAAAAGAGACTTATTTTAAAAAAATTAAATAAAATCACACACACACACACACACACACACACACACACATATATATACACAGGTTCACATACACACAGATAGATACAGTAAAAACAAATATTGTGGAAAAAGTGTTACAATTTAACAACTTTTCTGATTTAATATATTTTACATTTTGTGTATATTCACAATGAATAATAATTTATATAATATGATAACTGTATTTATGATCAAATAGATAGCAATCGAGAGCAAAAGAAACTTCTTTTAAAAAAATTTAATAAAATCACACACAGTTATATATACATAAACACACACAGAGATACACATATATGTGGAAAAAGTAAGAAGTGTTACAATTTAACATAGCTTTTCTAATTTAATATAATGAAAAATAATTAAAATGTTTATATTTTGTGGAAACTATCACATTTTATCAGGATTCTTGATGAATAGAAAGTTAAAAATAACAGCATTTATTTGAAAAAGAAATACGTAAATGTCTTTAATGCAACTTTTGATCAATGTAATGTATCCCTGCTGAATAAAAAAGTTAATTTTTTTCTTTCTTTCTTTTTTTAATCTCACATACCCCAAACTACTTTTAATGGTAGTGTATCACGGTTTCCACAAAAATGTTAAGCAGCAAAAACTGTTTCCAACATACATCGCTTATAAATTTCGATACCTAACAAAATATATGCTCATTAATTAATTTGCATGAAGCTTTTTGCATTTTTAGTTGACACTTGTTTATCATATTGCACGCAGTACGTGATTTACTAATTAGTAACAAACGCATGCATATTTTTGCCACAAACTCATATAATGCACACTTCTCTTGCTCTTGCTCTCTAATTTGTCTAATTGTTCATCTGGATTGTAGAGGCTCTGATGTTTTCCGGAGGATGCAGTATGCAATCCTCATCCACATCAGACGCATTTCTGAGAATCTGCCCTCTCATCTCCCGCCGGTTTGAAATGCGACTCATCACTGGAGCATCAGATCAATACTTGGTTAACATTAGTGGTGCCATGCTGTAGTATGTCTGCATTTAGCGGAGCCTCAGTCAGTGCCTGAGGAAACACCACTAATCACCATTCTGTTCAGTCACAAAGATGGAAGCCTCATCAGTTGCCTGCTGGATCTGAAAGGCTGAGCAATGCACTCCAATCAGCAAGCACTGGAACAATTTTATGAATTTCCCATGAAGCACATCAGAGTACGGCCAAGTGATGGCCCGCACTTAGAAGAGCCACTTACAGCATTATGCTTGCATGACTGAGAAAACGTCATTAAAGAGTTACAATAAAAGACATATCATGGAAAACAGGATTTTCTTTGCATTTTTGAAGAGTTTGATGTGCTATGTTGACATTTTCAAAGCTCTCTCAGCGTCAGCAGTTCACCGCAACCTTTTATGCAGACTAATCACCAAGAACGGATCGTTCTGAAATCATCATGGTGTTAATGTCACAATCATGAGTACATAAACATATGACAGCCTACATTTACATATCAACACCTATTACGTACTCAACAACTACACCGGTACACAGACTTTAGCTAATTATAAAAGGTAATTTACAAGTCTTTGAGTAAAAAAAAAGCATTATTTGCGGATAATTCTGGCAATGTTCACTCTAAAACTAATGTACATAAGCGCTGATCAGTGAGGCCCAGGGTGCGAACTACGGGGGAGCTAGGGGGAGCTCGGCTCCCCTTAATAAGACATGGGCTGCCCTGAAAATGTGATTTGTGAAATTTTGGGGGGTCTCAAAAAATATTGACAATGTGTTATTTTGACATGTAATTTCAGTTTTGTGTAATGTGATCATCGTGGATTAT
>NW_015547723.1:25200-26532 GCF_001515605.1 Sinocyclocheilus anshuiensis
TCAAGTGGGCTCCCCCAAAGTCCACGGTATAGTTCGAACACTGGTGAGGCCTATGATCAGTCAGTTTCAAAAAGAAATACAAAACCTGTGCTAATTTAAAAAATAAATAAATGTAAACATTTAAAAATGTGTTACTAATATAGTATAATGAGAGATTTCTAAGCTATTTTTTCGTAGGCTGGTAATTTTTGACCAGGAAAACCACAAGTGGGAATCCATTAGTTTGCTTAATTAATCAGCATGTAGCCTACTTTATTGGTAAATATAATTAAGTTGTAAATTAATTGAGAAACAGTCAAAAAGAAACTAACTCGGGGGAAACAAATATAAATTGTGAACAGAGAAGACTTGATGATACAGGCCTCAGTCTGTCTATATCAAAGATTTTAAACAAAATGCTTTTTTACAAAAAAAAAAAGTGGTTAAAACAGCACCTGCATCACCTGCCAGGTAAAACAATAGCTCAAAATGACGTCACGCAAAACCCCAGCACCAGTCACGTACATTCAGGCTTCTCAAGGGTCGGTGTTGACTGAGGTGATGGTGGGACATGGAAACCGCATGACAGGTAAACACTGACACTGATTCAATAAACCTCTTTCCAGCCTAGTGCATGGAGTCATAAATTTCTGCCATGATCTTGGTCCATGCACATGATCCAAACATATACACACTCTGCTCTGACAATCTGTTTAAGAATAAGCAAAGAACAAAGCGTGGCTCCAGACCGCCCTGACTTGTACTCGTGTAGGAAGCCACATGTAGAACTATAAAACTGTCAGACACTGCCCTATAGAAGGATGGGTTGAGAGGAAAAGGGGAAAAAGGCCCGAGGATGTGTTGTTTAATGCGGTGGAAGGTTAATTAGTGGTAATTGGCTAACTGCAGGGAAAGGAAAGAGCGGAGACCTTTTAGGCAGAATTAGACAGACAGCGCTGTAGTGGGGGTGAGGGCGACTGCGTCACAGAAATCCAAAGGAGCCACATCAGACCGGATCAGAGAAATTTTAAGCACATATTAATTTCAGTGCCGCATAAAACTTTACAAAAATGAATTGAAGTAAGCTGTTAGATCTTAAACTAGGTCAGCTTTGTCACTTTATTTTAGAGGATTCATTATATGCTAAAGAAGGTTAAAGAAAGTCAGAAGGATAGAAATACAGAACGATGGATGGATGGATGGAATGGTAGACATACAGATAGACAGACACATAGAATAGATAGAATGACAGAATAAATAGAATAATAGATGGAAAGACAGACAGACAGACAGACAGATGATAGATAGATAGATAGATAGATAGATAGACAGACAGACAGACAGACGAACAGA
>NW_015547723.1:26600-29531 GCF_001515605.1 Sinocyclocheilus anshuiensis
ATAGATAGATAGATAGATAGACAGACAGACAGACAGACAGACAGACAGACAGATAGATAGATAGATAGATAGATGCGTAACCCCGATGTTGGGGTTTTGTTCTATTTGTTTCTTCTAATATGAGATTTGTGCTGCCCTTCATGTGGATTCCCCTCCTCCTTGTTCTGGGCCCTCAAACACAGACTGATCCCAAACCACAGCCATATATTTAATCAGGCACAAGCAGAGACAGCCAGACCAGAACATCCTTCACTTTCTTGCTGTCATAAAAATGCAACAGCTTAGACCATCTGAAAAAAATGTTCCTCCATTAGACGTCCTTGAAGAATTGTAACATTGAATAATGGTGTGGATGTCGGAATATTGAAAAATACAAATATATTGTAAAGGATTAAAATGAAAATATTTTGATTTAAAGGTACATTTCTTGAAGTGACTTGCCTTGAAGGCGGCCATCTTGGTAACAACCCTGGCAGATCTGTCAAGATTACATTTCAATAACTAATTTAAAATCAGCAATAATATCTTGATTCTTAGTAATTTGGGAACCTTTTGCAATGTGTTTGATGCTAAAGCAGAAATGACACTTTAGTTTTGATCTTAGTGCTTTTAATATGAAAACAATCTCATTCATACTGTAGTTCAAATACATTTAATCTCAATCAAACACAATTAAACATTAGAAAACCTGACAGACAGCACAAGCTGCACTGAAGCTTTCTCTATTTGCCTATTCTCTATTTTCTCTTTCCTGCACTAACTCAATCCAGTTTCAGAGGACAAACCGTACAGACCCCGTTTACTTCTCGTTATTTGTATTTTCAGAGTAAACCCTGTGTCTGCGGTTCACACCGAGCCATCTATCAGAGCTAAAGAGCTGTGAGAGGGGCACTGCACACAGACACCGCTGTGAGAATGGATTGAGGACTGTGGCCGAACAGAAGACATTAATCAGATACTGTATTCCCTACAAGTAAGGAGAAGGCTGGTGAAAGCTTCCTTCAGCAGTATACATGAGCACGGGCTCCGTACCACACAGGAAGCTCTCCGTGGACTGCACTGAACATGTGAGGTATGAACTTGGACTGTGTTACTGTACAAGGTTTGGCAGGGCTTTAGTATTTCAAAGCAAATAAAGTGAAAGGAGGAAAGAGGCTGCGAGAACAAGACAGATAGAGACAGACAGTGTGTAATCTACTGTATGTGCTGCAGCTGAGAGCATTAAATAACACACTCACCAGAGACAAATCAGGTATGAATAAACAATAATTCAGTCCTCAACCACCACCTTAAATAACAAACAATTGCATTTATATTACACTTGGATGTTAAAAATCAATAATAAATAATAAATATAAAATAATTTACTCAGGCCATTTGAAACTTCTGACCTTCTTTTATTCTGTGGAACACAAAATATATTAAAGAGATGAGATATTAAAATCTTTTTTTTCCCCATACAATGAAAGTCAATGTTGTTTAGATGCCAAATTTATTCAAAATATATTTTAATGTTCAAAAGAATAATCAAATAATGTAGTAACATACTAATACATAATGTAAATTTAACTTCCAAACTTTTTTTTTTTACTTATAACATTTTCTCATATTTTTGATTAATCTGAAATAAGACACCAAATAATATTTTGCCATTTTTATTCAAAAGAAAGATTTCAATAGTCAAAATATTATTATATTTGATGCATGTATGAGCATATGAGTGTGTCTATATAATTACCCAAAAATGTACTTATCAATTTTTTTTCTGAATAAAAGGCTAAATTAATATATGTATTTTTTTTTTTCAAAAGAAAGAAAGAACCTCAAAGTTCTTCAAATATCTTTCAATATTCAAAATATTTATTAAATATAATATAATATAATATAATATAATATAATATAATATGTGTGTGTGAAATGTACTCATCAATTATATTTTATTTCAGTACATTTTTGATTAATCTCATTTAAGTTGCCAATTTCTTTCTGTGCTTTTTATGAGAAAGAAAATGAATGAATATTGTGCTGTAAAACCTTGTGCATTTTTACCAGATTTACTTGTACACTAAAATAAGTAATATTAAAAATAATAAACAAAAATAAAGCTTAAAAATAGTTTGAGACTGTTGCGATCTCTTGTGAAATACCTGTGAGATTACTAGGGTATATTTTTCTCTGAAAAAAAAAAGTTTTAATCTCATTACTGTTTAAGACAAAAAAAAATCTCATTTTTATTCCTTTCTTGTGCAGCACACTTGCCTTACAGAATGAATAGGAATATTAAGGTACTCATTCCTAAATCTGTGTTTACAAAGACTCATTTTGAAAAAATGAACAGAACACACACTCAAACAAACACTTTCAGACCGCAACTGCCGCATGTGTACACTAAGCGGAATTGGAGAGATCTGATTTGTGCATACACACAGACATACACAAACAAAAGAAAAAAGTCTAAGGATTTGTAGTTTGTTCATTTCGTCATTAAAATGGTTTTCAAGTAATCCAGGTATACACACAGACTACGGAAATCCAGGCCCAAATAAACATGCAGGCATTGTTGGTCAGACTCATGATGGTCTGGGAAAGGCATGGTAGTGACTTCCAAAATCTGTGTTTAAAGTCACACATTTTGGATGCATGAAACTAAGGGGAACAAATACATACAAACAGAAAACTGCCCCAGGTGTACACCGATCCGGAACGATCTGATACACACCGACAGTGATGCATTCGCACACTCAACATCTGCTTACTGAGACCTGACTATATGCTCTGTCCCGGGGCTGATCTGTCATTAGGGCCAGAGATGTAGTCGGTAAACACTCACAGATGAGGGGAAGAGCTGCACACACCCCACCTTTCAGTGTATGTGTGAGTGTGTGTGTGTGTGTGTGTGTGTGTGTGTGTGTGTGTGTGTGTGTGTGTGTG
>NW_015547723.1:31682-33380 GCF_001515605.1 Sinocyclocheilus anshuiensis
TGTGTGTGTGTGTGTGTGTGTGTGTGTGTGTGTTTGTGTGTGTGTGTGTGTGTGTGTGTGTGTGTGTGAGTGAGGGGGAAACCCGATAACCCTTCTGTAATCAATCTTGTTAGTGTCCGTGAGCAGTAGCCCCCGTCTAACCTGCCCTCGGTCAAAAACACGGCAGTGACGAAAAGAAAGGACTTCAAACCCAAAACAGATGGCTTTAATGGATGATTGTGTATCCTATTTGTGCCTGTGTGTATTAAATGTTTTGCCTAAGTTTCAGTACTTGAGTCCCTGTTGCTCCAGTGTGAGTCTTTAAACATTTTCTGAGGGAATGCCCTGATAGGATCACAGCAAAGTCAGTGAATACTACATGCTTGATTTAATATACTCCTTGTCAAAAGTTCAAAAAAGCATCCATATGTTGGTCCTGTTGAACAGTAAAGGTCTTTGTTCAGGTCTACATATTATATTGTAAATCTTGATAATACTTAAAAATGAGTAAATTGTGCTGTAAAACCGTGTTCATTCCATTGTACCATATTTACTTATACACTAAATAAAATAAGAAATACAATATTTAAAAACTGTAAACAAAATAAATATGTAAAAATGTAAATACATATTAAAAATAGTAAACAAAACAAAAAACAAAAGTTAACAAAACCTTTTTTAAAGTAAATAGTAAAAGTATTAATACTTAAAAATTAACAAATATTGTGATGTATTTAAAACTTTGTACATTATATTGTATCAGGTTTTCTAATATACTAAATAAAAATAAGTAATATAATATTAAAAAGCAAGCAAACAATTTTAAACAGTAAACAAAAATAAATATTCAAAAGTAAATGCATACTGTATTTTTAAAAAGTACACACAAATAATAAATATTAAAAACAATAATACTTAAAATTAACAAATATTGTGCTGTATTTAAATGTATAAATAATATAATATTAAAACAGTAAACAAAAACAAAATATTTAAAAAGTAAACAAATAAATACAAAAAATAGTAAACAAAAAAATGAATATTAAAAAATAGTAACAATATACTACTACATTTTGTGCATTCTAGTTTACCAGATTTACTAATATACTGAACATAATAAACAATATAATATTTAGCAAAAATATTAAACAAAAATGTGTATTAAAAGTAGTAAACAGTAGTAAAAAAAAACTAAATAAATAAACAAATAAATAAATATACCAATACTACTTTGTAATAAAAATATATACTTTGTAATATAAATATTTACTGTACATTCATAAATGCATATTTTCCCACACTTGAGAAGTCCAAGTAAAGAAAGAAAGAAAGAAAGAAATGGCAGCATGGGTAGTGGCAGCTTAGTAGTTAGTGTTACATCATTCATTCATTCTCATCCACTCTGCTTTAAAGGGGTCATATGACGTTGCTAAAAAAGAACATTATTTTGTGTATTTGGTGTAATGAAAAGTGTTTATGCGGTTTAAGTTTCAAAAAACACATTATTTTCCACATACTGTACATTATTGTTTCTCCTCTATGCCCCGCCTTTCTGAAACGCGTCGATTTTTACAAAGCTCATCGTTCTGAAAAGCGAAGTGTGCTCTGATTGGCCAGCTATCCAGTGCGTTGTGATTGGCCGAATACCGTGTGACGGAAATGTTACGCCCTTACCATATTGTGATGCCGTGTCCCGGCCGGAGCGACGAGACAAAAACA
>NW_015547723.1:33477-45226 GCF_001515605.1 Sinocyclocheilus anshuiensis
CTGAAAAAGCGAGGTGTGCTCTGATTGGCCAGCTATCCAGTGCGTTGTGATTGGCCGAATACCTCAAGAGTGTGACAGAAATGTTACGCCCCTTACCATATTTGGAAACACACAGCGTCTCCACGACATGGCGTTGGCGACGGCAACAATACTACAGTGAGAATCAAAGTTACGCCTTCTTTCTTTGCGTGAACATTTGGGCGGTGTTATGCAAATCTTCCCACATCGTGACGTAGACATGTGGGGGCATGTTTAAACGAGGCGTTTTAGGAGGGTGTGGATGATTTTTATAACGAATATCTCTTTGGTTTTGAGACTTTAGTCTTTGCAACTTTAGGGATCTTATCTATTCGCAAACAGCTTGTAACACTCCAAAGAGAAAGGAAAACTTGAAATCGCATCATATGACCCCTTTAAAAGTCCTGTAACATCTGCATTCACACAGACTGGCCTCCCAGGTTGCTGCACTGGCTTGGGCCCAGCTGGGATCTAACAATAACATTTTTGTTAATGCACGTTTATGGCTAATCCTGAGTGCCCTTTGATATCTGATAACACCCTCAGCTTGACTGAACGTGGATTAGAAGCATCCGCTTCTACAGAGCAGTGTTCTCCTTGTTGTGGGTCCGCTGTGACAGAACCCGGATCAAGCGAGCGGAACGCCGGTAGACAGTTTAATTACAGTTCTGTAGATAAGAACCGGCTGGTACACAAGAGAGTGGAGTGTTAACATAGTGATTTGGATGCAAAGAAAAAAAACTGAGAAAATTAAAGAGTAGCGTAATTAACTCAAGTATGTTCTGATGCATCTTAATAATGTATAAAAATACATAGTGAATGTAAAAGACAAGAATCAAAAAGTGTTAAAACTTTAAAAGAATTATAAAGGGCCTTTGTTACTCACTATGTAAATTATATGCCTTTTCTAACTAGCGCATTTGAACAGGAAGCAGCCATGGTTTGCCCAGACAGAAACTATTTGAGCCAAAATAGTGATGTAAGGACCAGACATGACGGCACACCAGAACCAAATATTCCCCAATGGTTTGGGCTCTTTGAATTTGGGCGTTCCCATTTCATTAACACCAACAAAAGTAATAATAAACTACAAAATTAAGAATAGCAATATAAAAATCATTTAGTAGTAGTAGTAGTAATAATAATAAAAATAATAACAATAATAATAATGCAAAAAAAAATCATTAGATTTAAATTTAAAATAACTTAATAATATTAATTAAAAAAATTAATTAAGTTAGAAAGATGACTCAAGAAAACAACTGGTTTCACAATGACTAGAAAACTATTCTGGTGGTCTAGACTAAAATGAGGTATAACAAGAGGTTTTTGCAAGAGGATCATGAGAAAAAAAATCAGAACGCCTGTGATATTACTGTTCTGAAGAAATAGTATTCTATCAAACAAATGTTACATGATAACCACACTTATTTGAAGAGTATCATTTTTACTTTACCTAAAAATCGAGGCCACTTTCCCATTTTGTGTGAAGTCTGGCTACCACAAGACTGTTACAATATCAATCTATCCTTAAGGGCTAACTTTGAAGATGAAAGACACTTAGTCTTGGGCCGTCTCTTAACTTAACCATTGGCTTGGGTTGCTGTAAAGGATTTGGCACCAGTACTAAGCCTGTGGTTTTTGGCATCCAGCACACGCCTGCATGTCTTTGGGGATGCGACAGAGGGAGTCGGTTGCGTAAAGGTGGGCCAAGCCCTTGCTAAGCAGGCCATATGCTGCCCCTCTCATGCCCAGCGATGGGTCAATGTGTGCCAAAACTCACAAGCTGTACCAATTACACCACCCACCTCATCTCTGATACAGTGCCCATCAAAACGTTTGTCTTTCTCCTACTATTTTCCTTGCATTCTCTCTCGCTCTCCTTGAAAATACATCTCTAACCACAGTTACAGCTTGTTCTCTTTTCTCCATCAATCTTTTATCTGTACATCCACTAGAGAGCTCTACTTTAGGTTTTCTAGACATCATTGAAACGTTTGCCCAAAACAAATATAAAAAAAAGATTTCAGTTTGCTTTCCAGTGCAGTACAATCTGTGAAGGGGCTCAGAATGACTTGCATGCTCAATTCATGAATATGAATTGAGGTAGCAAATAGGATGCAGAACTGCAATTCAATGCAATGAAGCAGATGTTACAGTTTTTATCAATTGCTTTGGCACATTTTTCAAAACAATCTTAACATTCTCTAAACTGTGAGTGCAAATGTCACAACTGTTTGCTGGAACTTCAGAACTTTATTGCATGTCTGCAAAATGTAGTTACTCACCCAAAACATTTCATTCATGCTTCAAAACCTAGTTATCGTGTCAGTAATTTGGCCAAGGCCACCAAAATATAAAGTATTTTTGTCATCGTGTGAGCCACACTGGTCAAAATGTTTAGTTGTTTTTTCACCATGACAGTCAACCATGGAAATGAAGGTTTTATAAAAAATCTGATATTTGTTGAGAAGAGTCAATAGTACATAGAAACAAAAGTATATGAACATTTGTATTTATGCAGTACATTTATTTTTGTACGAATGCATTACATATAAGTGAAATCTTGCTTGTCCAATTACTGTACATTTCATATTTCTTATGTTACCACAAATACACAAAAATACTTCTTTTGAATACTTCAAAAATTATTCTTGCTGGACGAACTTATTGTTTCGGGAAAAAAAAGTTTCATTCGAGAATTGAGCCAAAGCAATTGAGAAAAACTGTAAATTAATTAAATTTATTTCATTTTGATTTTTGACTAGAAAAACAAAGTTTTTAAAGACAAACCTGAAGTTTAGGCTTGAGAAAGGTATGAAAGTTTTGAAAAAAGGTTTATAGGCCTTATGGACAGAGAGAACGGCAGACAGAATGATAGATAGAGTGATGGATAGATAGAACGATGGAGAGAGCAATAGACCAATAGATAGAACAATGGATAGACAGAATAAGAGATAGAACAACAGATTGAAATACAGAATGGCGGACAGACACATAGATAGAAAATGAAAAGGATGGATGGACGGGAAATGCTATATTTCTTTGGAATTTAGTAACTCATTCAAATTGAACTTACAACCCTGATTCCTTGTAATAAATCTGTTTTAAAGTGATGCAGCTATTGGAAGGGTTTATTTTCATGAACAATTTTTTCTACATATCAACATTTTTCTGAGGAAAAAGGGAATGGTGCTTGCAAGTGCAAAACTCATTGATGCTATGGTGTTGAAATCAGTTGTCAGAGTGTTGCTAAAACATTCTGGGTGGCATTTCAATGCAGTACAGTTCAATGCGATAGATGCAGGTTACGCTATTTGCACAATGTGCTACTGACTAGTATTACAGAGCTGCTGGACCGGTAGTAACATTTCAACAGTACATTCAGATAAAGAGAATGGACAGAGCCAAACCACTCTCTCTTTCCCGTTTTTCCATTTCTCTCTCTTGATGTGCCTCCTATCAACATAAACACACACACACACACAGACAGGTTTGTTTTTATGGTTTATGGGGACTCTCCATAGGCATAATGGTTTTTATACTGTACAAACCGTATTTTCTATTGCCCTACACCAATCCTACCCCTAAACCTACCCCTTACAGGAAACTTTGTGCTATTTCAGATTTTCAATACAATCCATTCTGTGTGATTTATAAGCGTTTTGAAAAGTGGGGACATGGGGTAATGTCCTGAAAAGTCACCTTCTCCTTGTATCTGTATGATTTATAAGCCTTTTGAATTACGGGGACACTGAAAATGTCCTCATAAATCACCTTCTCGTTGTAATACCTATGTCATACCCATGTTATTAAACAAATTTGTGTCCTCATAAACCACATAAACATGCACACACACACACACACACACACACACACACAAACAGGTTCTATGGTGTACAAAGTGGCATTACATCCTTCACATTCAAATGCATGATGTGCTGAAGGGTTTACAGTGCTACTTGCATACAGACCTGTCTAAAAATGCATAAAAGAAGGAGCAGAAGACCCCCAAATTGACCTCCGACTCTCAAAGCTCAATTTTTCCACTCGGCTCTCATTGGTGTTTGCATTTCAGCAGGCCGCAATACAGAAGATAGATGTATTTGCCTAAATCCAGAGACATTGATGGGGAACAAGGAGATCCAAGGACAACAGCAGCCATGACAAGAGGCACTTCAAAAAGAGGTAATGAGTAACTGCAGGTCAGACTCAGAGAAATATGAGCAGAACGACTGCGAGAGCGAAAAAGAGACAATAATGTTTGATCCTGAAGGGAGGCCCGACCCCCAAGTCTGACTCCTGCCAGCTTTGCGTCACGGTGAAATCCTTCCCCCTCTTCACATGCTTTCATTAAAGCATGAGAGCTCATTAATCAAAGCTCTCCTAAAGGAGAAAGGCTGAACGCTGGGGTGTGTGTGGCCTTCTGATGCTCTAGTGTCTCCATGCCCTAGTTGGACACACACACACACAGACACATACTAGTCTCTGGTAGCTGTACTTTTAACTAAACCACATACTGTAAGGTTTGGTTAATCAAAACAGCTTATTCTGGTCAAAAACTGTCCGATTTGACAGGAAGAGACTGTCTGATCGACATGTAAAGCAACCAACCACAGAGTCAGTGAAAAGAACAGACTGCGAGAGCACCCGTGGACTCCACCAGCTGAGCTCTGAACTCTTCCAACCAATCAACGGATTCATCAGAAACCCCAATCAATCTCACACGCAGAATAACAGAGGGAACATTTCTCATACCAGAGCCTCTGGCGTATGCAAGTCTGCTTCTGCCAGCATGACAGAGGTGTTTGTCACGTTTGAATGATTGGTTGGTCATATCGAGTATTTAAAAGTTAAATATGCAGAAGATATGATGAATTTGGCCAAGGATCAAAAACAAAACACTGTTTACATTCAGCCTATGTTGTGTTTCACATTGCATGTGATTTGCTGTTCATTTTATCTGTTTACAGTAAATTCAGTGCAAATTCACTGTAACCTATTCATCAACAATTTTTTGCAATATAGGCTTCTTTGAAGCAACATAACATACTACTTTCTATGCAAAATTACACACAATACCTGTTTTTCATTAAATGTAACAAAATCCAGAGGATTTACACGGTTTGCAGCTACACTTCGGGATTTATATTCTGTTCCGAGTAGATAAATTATCATTTGGATGCAAAAGTTATCCCAATTCTCATGTGAATTAGACTTCATAATAATGGAGTTTGTAACAAGTCTCAATGCCAATAAGAATTTTTTTTAATTTTTTTTATTCCTGTTATTACAGTTTTTCTCAGTCGCTTTGGTGCATTTCTCGAATCATCCTTAATATTTGCAAAAATGTATGTGCATTTCTCAAAACAATTCGTACAAACAGCACAAAGCGACTGAGAAAAACTGTAAAGAAAATATTCTGAGTACCACTAATAAACCACTAATTTATGTATAAAGCTACAATTCGGCTAAGCAGCATAAACACTATCAGTGTGAAAGGAAAACACTTTTCAACTATTTGACAATCTGATATTAAACACGCCTAATAATCCAACTCAAATTGGTCAATTGGTTTTGACTGATGAAAATATAAAAATAGAAAGTACACTACCATTCAGAAGTTTGGGAGTTTGGGAAAGAAGTCTCTTATACTCATCAATGCTGCATTTGTTTGATAAAAAATAGAGTAAAAATTGTAGTTTTGTTAAATATTATTACAATTTAAAGTATTATTTTTCTATTTAAAAATATATTATGTTATGGAATATATTTATGTGATGGAAAAGCTGATTATTTAGCACCCATCCAACCTTCAGAAATCATTTTAATATGCTGATTTGGTGCTCAAGAAACATTTCTTATTATCAATGTTGAAAACAGTTGTGCTGCTAATATTTTTGTGGAAACCATGATAAAAATTTTTGATGAACAGAAATGTCAAAAGATATTATTATTATTATTTTAAATAGAAATACTTTGTATAATTGTCTTCACTGTCACTTTTGATCAAAATAATGCATCTTTTTTGAATAATAGTGTTAATTTCTTTAAAAATGTAAATATATTTTTTCTTTTGAATGGTAGTGAGTATACAGCGACAGCGACCCAAATCTGTACTTTCATACACAGCGTACTCAGAACTAAAATTGGGCAACGTCATCTCATCCATCAAAGATGAAAACAACCGAGAAATGCTTCTTCTGTCAGCTAACTCTGCCATTCTCCTAAAGCTATGAAACATCATCCAAGTGGATGCTGCACACTGGTGGTGGTTGAGGAGAGACCCCCCATATGATTGTAAAGTGCTTTGGGTGTACAACAATACACAATAAAGCGCTATATAAATGCATCATTCATTCATTCATTGAACATTCATCATTTTTTCAATTTTGCTGCTTTTTTGGATCTAGTCTTCAGAATGAAAATGTTTCTCAACGGTAGGGCAAACCTACACATTGCACACACAAAAAAAGTCTTACAGACAGCCCAGCGCTACTTCGCTGAACATAAATACGAGCAGATTAATGTTCTTCGGATTCGTAAAGTAGGAAGAGGGAGGAGACTGGAAGACTTCAGGAGTGATGGGTGGGGTCAGAAGGGTCCATCAACCGCTGATGAAGTCACACCACATCAGTCAGGCCCACCCTAGCCCCCATAATCACCCACAAACATATGTTTCACAGCCTATTTCCTCAGATTGCTATTACTCAAACCCAACCATCACTCTGGTACTATTATAAGTGCGGTGACTCAGTGGAATTATTGACCTATCTTGACATGCATCAGAATATTGTAAACATCATGTGGAAGGGGTTTTATTTTCTTAATTACAATATGTGTATATACATGTCGTATATTAGAGCTCCAAAGGAAAGTTCAGCACGTTCTTAAAATCCAACCAATCACATTGCTGAGGGTATATAAACAAAATGCATAACTCACTCCTTTCCACAGTTCTTGTGGCATCTCCTACTTTTCTTTCCATAGTTTGTTCCGGAGATGAACTCTGAGCTTATGTGGTGTCTCGTATTTGAAACCTTGGGGACAGAAAGCCAGATTTGTTTATTCTTTTATAGACTATATATGTGAACTTATTAAATAAAATATTCATATCAGTCATTCTGCATAGTTTAACGTGGTCATACAACACAGCCATGCTAAAGCAAATACTCTGAAATGCACTTGCATATCATGCTTTAAATCTCATATTTTTCCCCAAACTAAAATTCATAAGGAAAAACTACTTCATCTATTTACTAACCACAAAAAGAAACAGTGAGCTGCTTCATGTCAAGCTCACGACAAGAGTTACGATGGGGCAGATATAACCCGCTGAGAGCAGTGTGGTTCATGCCAGCCTGACAATTCCACGAAATACAGGAAAGAGTTCCACATTCCACTTTTGGAATTGACTGGAGATTCTGTTTCCATCCTTCGTGTTCTTTCGCCATTAAATTTGGAGACGGAAATAAATTCCAGAAGTGTTTTGAGGGTGGAGTATGAAAACTAAAACAAGAAGAATAGTCACTGACTCGTTTTAATGACGTTTGTGTGTTGATGCAGACATGGAGTCTTGGTCCATGAAATGGAGTATTGTGGGTTAGTCTGGCACCTACTTCGTTCTTCTGATAATCTAAGTGATAATATAGTACAATCTGTACAAAGTCATACATCAAAACACATTTTTCAACATTCAGATGATCATAGCAGTACTTAAAGGTCCTGAGGTGGCCCATTCTAATGAGTCTGTTATCATTAATGTTCATTACCTTTATAAGAACCCCAAGAAGTCCAAAGATGTGTTTTATTTTCTTATCATCCTCTCACAGTGGTGGCCGATTTAATGAAATATTAAGATCACATCTGGCTCTCAAAGACACAAACTAATTGTACTGTCAAAGCACTAACCGCCTTGATCTGTGGACAGAGCGTAAGAAACTGAATGCTGAAATAGATTATAGGATGATAATTGAAGTCTTATTTGAAATCTATTCATGCTTATATTTTCTTAAAATGTCATACAAACAATAAAACTATCCAATATACAATACAATATACAATATATATTTTGAAAATATTTACATGTATATATTTATATAATTTATTTTATATATAAATGTATTTAATAAATAAACATAACATATTTTTCTTAAATATATACTTGCATGTATGTGTATTTATATATAATAAATGTACACAGAACACAGACATAAAAAAAAAACACTAGCAGCACTTTTTGACAGCACTAATATTTAAATGTAATTCATTCCTATGATGGCCATTAATTACTTCAGTCTCACGCAGTCTCACCTTCAGAAATTATTTTAATATGATGATCTGGTAAAAAAAAAAAAATCAGGATTCTTTGATGAATAGAAAATTCAAAAGAACAGTTTGCAATATAATTTCTTGTAACATTGTAAAAAATCTTCACCACTTTAAAAGTCTTTTCTGATCAATTTAACAAATCCTTGCTGAATTAAAAAACAAATAATACAATTAAAAAATATATCTTACTAACCCCAAACCCAAACTTATGATCAGTACATATACATATTGGTTGCATCTATCTTCATGTTGAACTAGAAAACAAATGAACCTAACAGAAAGACATGCCAACTGATTCTTTTCTTGATTTCCTCCCAATTCATTAGAAGGAAACGGAGAAAAGAACATTTTGGAATTACTTTGAAGATTAAGATGCTGTCTTTGAGAGCATCCATCTTTGGCTTTGCTCGACAAGTCCATCCTAAATGCACGTGAATGCACACACTCGGCCCAAATGAGTGCACCCGACACCAAAGAGAGCTGTCTTTTGTAATGATGTCCTCTGCTCTGTAAATTAGCTGAGCTGGTTTAAAATATGAAGTCTGTGAGCCATCAGCACTGCAAATGGCCATGAGTGTTGACTCCCCATAATCTGTCTCTATTAAACTCTCTCCCAACACGCTTTGAAGTACTATGGTGAGGAGAGAGCATATGTGTGCGTGTGATCACGTATGTCGGCTTCACGTCAAATAACATCAAAGTTACTTAACAGGAAATGCAGTACTAATTCATTTATTTGACAATGTACCAACTGACAGGAGGGAGCTCAAAATGTAATGATCTATTTCACACAAATTGCAATGACCTGTGTGTCATTAAAGGGTCACAGTAGGTGTTTTGAGGGCCTGATTGTTTTGCTCTGAAACAGGTAGAAAGCATTCACAACTGCCAATAATGCACCAGAGTCAGTTTCTTTGCATATATCCCTGCTACACAGCATGCAAAAAAAGCAGATATTCATGATAGACCACAGTCGAATATTCATATGACATACATTGAAAAAAATGACTTCTCAATGAGTTTTTCAGTGAAATATATAAAAATCCTTAAAGAAAGATAAATTTACTTGAAAAGCAACACTGCATATTAGAGGTCTTTTTTTTTTCAGATTCTGTCTTCACTGTGTGTTTTTGTCTCTTTTGTTTTTAACTTGTTTAGACTTAACTGAAAATGCACTCACATTCTCTGAAAATGTTGCTTCTCAACTAAATCTGTCTTGTTTAAAGGATTTTAACTGGAAAATTAGACCAAACAAATCATTAAGAATAAATAACATTATTTCATGCAATGAAAATTAATGTATAAAAGTATATTTGCTAAATGTTAATCAATTTTAACATGTAGACGTTCTCAAAGTTAAAGTTCATGGCCTAAATTTCTCATCAATAAAACCTCCGTTTTGATTTCACAGGCCATTAACAATCTTTCTGGGAAACCAAATGGAATGTTTCAGAAAAACTGAACCTATATAAAGTGTATTAAGAATTACTTTAGATAAAAGGATCATCTAAATGACAAACGAGCAACTAGTCCTCTGAAATTGAATATCGTATAATCTTTGGCTAGTCTTCAACAGATTCAAATCCTATCCAAAAAAATCCCTGAAGGATATCGTAATGTATATTTATCATGCCTAAGAATTCCGGATCACTTTTAATTCTCATTTTCCGTCTCATTTAGATTGACAACACACAGAGAAGAGAGATGACGCCCATATCAATATCCATCAGCTGGCTAAAATGAATCAAAATCAGCACAGAATTCCTAACCTGAGAAGATACAGCGGTCCAGCAGGTGTGAGGATCCCATCAGCGAGCATCCCAGACGAACGTGCCCCTTGGGAGAATCTGGAATGGCAAGAATTTACCGTTAGTGTAAAGAGCATAAGGTTCTGAAATGATCCATTGTGTATGAGCACCTAGTCTCATGCGCATGAGGAAGCATAACTCAAAAGAGACTCATGCCCTTGACATTGTCTGGTCATCCATTCCTTTTCCTATAGATCATTCCATTTATGATTCTTCCCGCTCACAAACAGGCATTCATACTGTAAAAGCAGCCTAATGTCAAAAAGAGACAGCAAGATAGACGGCGAGTCTGTCCACATCCTCCCTCATTGGTCACAGATCGGAGATGGATGAACGTGATAGCAGAATAAATGGTTTAAAGAAGAGTAATGTTATACTGTGTCGCTTGTTGTGAGTTATTACCGGTGTCAAGTTGCAGCAACTGGACAGTTACGATAGTCGATTTGCATGAATAAAACCCAGTGTTTTTTATCATGGTACATTTGGAATATGAACTAAAAATATAGTGCGTGATGACATGACTTAGTGCTGTGGCACAGTGTCTCAAATGATCTGTAAAACTTTTTCAACATCTAGAACTTTATTTACAACCGATTTCAGAATTGAATGGGCCTTGAGAGAAAAAAATGGACAATATTAAGATAAGAATATGACGGAGGTTGCGCAGATGTGCACAGCCTGGTGCAAATGAGGCAAAGAATGGGGAAATTGTCCTTGCATTTTCTTTATTAAGCTGATAGGTAGCAGGCCACACTGCCTCGGGAAAATGTGCTAAACGGAGAGCAGGAATTTCCACTAGACGCTCCTCACACACACATGAGTGTTTTCAAACCAAGCATCTCATTTTCTATCGCCGTTCTGAGCCCTGTTAAAACCCACATTGCCCTCATAGCACAAACACAAACATTGTCAAGCCTTCAGAGCTCATTACATATACAATCTATATCTTTTTGAAGCATAGCTTTCATACTAATCTGAGCAAAAGCTACATGGGGAGCACCGGCTTTGAGCTCTACCCACATTGCCCTCATAGCACAAACAAAAACATTTTCAAGCCCTCAGAGAGCTCTGGGGGAAAAAGCCAAAGTCATTACATCTACAATCTATATCTTTTTGAAGCGTAGCACTCACAAGAGAGAGATGAATGTGAAGTGAACGGGTGAGGAGAGAAGAAGGAAAAACTCTGCCGGTTAAGATTACATCATTCCATTGAGATGTAGAGATTAAATTGTGGTTTGGATCTGAGGTCTTGAGACCACAGTGTTAGACTGCTGAAACCAGGAATATTTTTGGTGGTTTGTGCCCGTTTTATAGGATAAAACGCTCTTTTTCTTGTTATAAAACAGAGTGGTAGTGATAAAGAAGACTTTAAGGCTGTCTGAACAATTTTGTCTCCATTGTGAAGTCCAAACGTCCCTGTAAGGACCGCAAAGCTTGAAAAATATCATAAAAATGGAATTTAAAAATGTATGAAATATAAAATTTAATTCAAATAAATTATGTTCTTTGGAACATTCTATAGATAGATAGATAGATAGATATTTAATAATAAACAATTATTAATGTATGTAATATACTACATATAACAACTA